>NC_142929.1:16217500-16265000 GCF_046866305.1 Octopus bimaculoides | reverse complement strand
TACTATTTGATCTCCCGGAAACTTGTTCAATATCTCGTCATTGATTAAAACAACATGGACACTTCTGGAACTAAAACAGAAATTTTACAAAATTTTTCATGCTCGGCAATGAATTCCTGCATGACATTTTCATTGAAAACTAAAGTGAAGTCCGATGACTCAGTAAAACATATTAAATTTTTCTCGAATTTTAATTTCTCCATTTGTTTCTTCAGGTTCAGTGCCGTTTCCTGCAGGAAGTAAAGTCATTGAATTAAATTAACTGTTTTTGCTACTCTGAATTTTCTGGATATAATTTAAGTCGCGCATGTTTTATGTCAGTTACAGCTTTTTGACATGTCTCCAATAATGATGAATTATTAAAATTTGCGTCGACAAATTTTGCTCTGTTGCAACGCTTGATAACATCTCGTCTAAAATCCCTACCAAAAGAAAGAAAAATTATAACATCTTTAAAATGGATTTGTAAACGCCTTGATTTTTTTCATTAGCTCTTCTTATGTCTAATCCAATTCTTCAACGGTGAGACAAACTGGCACTGCGGCAGTTACGATGCGTGTTCTAGTTGATCCGATCAACGGAAAAGCCTGCTTCTGAAATTAACGTGCTAGTGGCCGAGTTCTCCACAGACACGAGTACCCTTAACGTATTATTCAGTATAACACAATGTCACAAGATTGGCCCTTTGAATTACAGGTACAACTCATTTTTGCAAGATGAGTGGACTGGAGCATTGTGAAATAAAGTGCCTTGCTCAAAGACAACACACTGCCGGATATCGAACTCACAATCTTATGATTATGAGCTGAATATCGTAACCATTAAGCCACGCGCCTCCACACGTTGAGACAAGATAAACAAGGTCAGCTCCAATGATACAAGTTTCATATTCTTTTGTTTCAGTCACTTGACTGCGGCCATGCAGGAGCACTGCCTTTAGTCGAACAAATCGACCCCAGGACTTATTCTTTGTAAACCTAGTACTTATTCTATCGATCTCTTATGCCGAACGTCTATGTTACGGGGACGTAAACACACCAACATCGGTTTTCAAGCGATGGTGGGGGACAAACACAGACACACAAACATATATATTACACCTAGAAAGTTCCCCTCCGAGGTGTAAGTCCGGGCAAGGTTGTTTGTGGAAGACCAGCAGTCGCCCATGCAAACCAGCCTACCCTCTCCATGCCACCGATGTTATCCAAGGGAAAGGCAAAGGCTGATTGATGCAGCTTGACACTAGTGATGTTGCAACTCATTTCTACAACTGAGTGATCTGGAGCAACGTGAAATAAAGTGTCTTGCTCAAGAACACAACACACAGCCAGGTCCAGGAACCAAACTCACTACCTCATGATTGTGATCCCGACGCCTAACCATTGAGCTATGCACCTTCATTGCTGTAAAAACGCTTCTTTTAGCTTTTATTTGTTTGTTATTAGCCTGCGACCATGCTGGAGTTCCGCCTCGAAGAATTTTTAGTCGAATGAATCAACTCCGGTACTTATTCTGTGAAGCCTTGCACTTATTCATTCGATCTTTTACCGAAATGGTAAGGTACGAGGACATAAACATACCTACACCGGTTCTCAAGCGGTGTTGGGCGTCAAACAGACATAAAGATACGCGTGCGTGCGCACCCCCCCCCCCCCAGACTTTTTTCAGTTTCTGTTTACGAAATTCACTCGCAAGGCTTTGGTCGGTCCGAGGCTATAGTAGAAAACACTTACCCAAGGTGCTACACAGTGGGACTGAACTTAGAACCGTGTGGTTGAGAAGCAAGCTTCTTTATTTTATGATATTGGCTATTACAGCCTTACACAGAGGGGACAGCATATGGTGGGGATTAAAAAAAAAAAAAAACGAATGACAAGGATAAATTAGATATAATGAAAAATGAAATGAAGCCGTTCGGCTCCACCTCCGACCGACTTCATTGAACCTGTTATTAGACCTTTTTTTTTAAAAACCACTAGTTTACAATACCATTAGTAACACCATTAACAGCTAATTTCCATTCTTCCGAAAGATGTTTGTATTATATTTCTTTAAAAAAATCATAAAAGTTTACTCGTTCTAGCATTGTGCTGGTGTCTATTTTCTCGACCCATTACCCATAGTGATAGTTTTCCTCAGTCCCTCAATCTCAAAAGAAACTCTGGGTCTGCCACCACACAGCGAATGTACTCGGGCAACCCCATTACTCCTGTTACATCCACTTTTATCACTGTCCCACGAGTCTATCACATTATACAGTTCTTCATTGTCTCCGCTGTACAGTAAAACTTGGGGCTCCTGTGTGCTTGTCTTTATGTCAGGTGGGGCATGGAGAGGGTTGGTGTCTCTGAGAAAAGTTTGGGATAAAGTGGGTGTAGGTAGGAGTCGGTTGAATGTGAGACGGGGGTCATGTACAATGTGTGCTTTTTTTCTTTTTTTCCCAGCCGTTTCCTATCTGTTTTTTTCCTCATTCATCTCTTCTTCGACGCGATTACTGGTTTTCGTCGGTGGTGAAGTCACAATTTCCTTCTCACTCTCGTGTTTCTCTAGCCTTCGCGGATCGTGGAGGACAGTCCTCACTAATGTGGCCTGAAAGTCCACATTTATAGCACCGCGGGATCCTTCCTTCCACTAACTGAATGTTACCTCTCCGACTGTGATGGTCTCGACCATGTTTTCGATGTCTTCCGGGACTGCCTGTATTATTATGTCTAGGCTTTGCCCTTGCCAGTTCCTGTGGGATGTTCTGGTGGCCTGTAGGACCACTACTCTCTTCTCCATGCCCAGCAGTATGGCAGCTACACCAACTTCTGGGCGGGGTGTCTCCCAAAGTATACGGGTCGAAGCACCACTTCATCTGTTTTTAACGGTGTTGCTGAATGCAGCCTGGCAGTAGCTACCTCCTGAAACTGCACCTCTATTGGTCCATACTTTCTTCCCCTGGCAAGGTAGGAAATCTCTTGCCAGATTGGTTTAAGTGCCTTTTCAGCTTGAGCCGTCGACATGACTTCAATTTTTCCCGCTTGTTACCGAGTACGTCCTGTAAATTATAGTTTTCCATTTTTTTCTTTTAAGTCTTCTTCCGGACGGCGGGTGGGGGGGGGGTTTACTTTCACTTCGTTCCCCTCCCTTTTAATCATTTCTTTGAATTTACTCAATTCCTCCACAGACACGCCTTTGCCGCCTCTGCACAATTCCTTGTCTCCATTACCTCGTCAATTCTTTTCACCAACTCTTCCCCAGACGACACAAAGTCTGAAGAAGAACCCAAACCCTCGCGCTCCACCACACACTCACAACGCTCCCCCATCAAACAAGAGGGAGGACGTCGCACACCACCGCTGCAAGACAGCCAAACACACGTGTTCCACACAAAGACAGCAGGTTCAACAACAATCAATAAATCGGAAGCAAGCTTCTTACCACACAGCTATGTCTGCGCCTTTCCTGTCGACTTATTTTTAATAATTTGTATTACAGGAACTTTAAATTTCAAAGACCTCAACTATTTCATATTAGCCGTATTAGTGCTGCCACGGGTTGACAATTACTCGAAATGGATTTATTTTCTTATAAAACCAGTCGAAGTTTTTCGAATTGTGCTGTGGAATGGAACCAATAATTTCAGGAATCCCTAATACATTTCTGCCATCCTCTAAAAGCCCTTTTCAAATGCTCTAAATGCCTAGACTCTGCAAGATTTCAGTAAAGATAAAGCAAACAAGCAAGTCTTTTGTAGTCGATGTGGTATCACAAACACGTGGCGATTCTCCATTGTCTGATAGTGTTCGCTATCAGCCTTTCCTAAATTCATTTCCATTGAAGCTTCTTTTTAAGTAGCACAAATGTCATCATTAGCAATTTCCATTCCATGATGTATTTCGCGGAATATGATGAAATGAAGCTCTCAGATAGAAGCGCTCTTGAACTTTTGTCCAAACAAAATATATGCATCATAATGGAGTGGGTGTTATTTTTCTTTCATTCTACATTTCGTTGTACAATGCTCATCTGTAATTCCTTGGGAAACCAAGAGAGTAGATACAATTATGTGCTTTGGACAATGTAAGCGATACATGCTTCACTTTCAGCCGTTAACTAAGAGTTCAGTTTCTTTCTTTTTTGTTTCTCAGTAATCTATTTAGTTCCTTCGTCATCAATGAAACACATTGTTGTTTGAACAGGCTGATATGAACCATGTAGCTTAAACCCCAACATATTTCATGTGACTTCGGATGCTGAATCAGAGAAAACAGCAGCTTTTAATATAATTATCACTTTCATTTGATTTGCTTCTTGTTTCTCAACATCCATTCCCCTAGAAATTATCACTGCGATCAATGGCCATCATAAAAATATCTACTGAAAAATATTTTTGCTGATCAAACAGTTGTACATACTTCTTCAACACAATGACCATAATATTTCACACTGAAATACAAAAAATATGAAACGACTGTCAGATTATCGAAATACACTTTTGATTTGCTGAAATTTGAACCAATAATTCATTATATTCCAGCCTCTATGATGCGAAGAATTCTTTGGATATTATTTTTGATATTTACCATCAACCTGTGTGGAACAGTTTGGTTATCTCTCATCATTGACCGTGCAGCATAGTTTTATATAGTCTTAGCTGCGTTTCTGCTGATACCAACCTATCCTCTTTTGCATGTAACTTATAAACCTTTCTTTAATACGATCAACACACGGAAAAGAGGTAGGATGCATCTCTCAAACTCTACACTCCACGTCTGCCCTATGACTTCTTTTCCACTGTATCATTTAAGGAATCCTTAAATTTCGCAGAGAAGACTGTTCATTAAATCTGGTTCATTAGCGATTGTTTGTACCGAATACAACAAAATTTCTTACCAGTTCTAATTTCACGTGAAAGTAATAACGAAACTCAATTTTCCTAACTTTCATTCAATTGCTATAGTTTCCATACTAGCTGTGTGGTGAGAAGTTTGCTTCCCAGCTACATGGTTCCGGGATCAGTCCCACTGCATGTCACCTCGGGCAAGTGTCTTCTACTATAGCCTCAGTCCTAGCAAAGCCTTGTGAGTGGATTTGGTAGACGAAAACTGAAAGAAACCCATCATATATAAGTACCCAGTACACTGCAAAGTGGTTGGCATTAGGAAGGGCATCCAGCTGTAGAAACCGAGCCAAAACAGGCTATGGAACCTTGTGCGGCCCCTGGTCTTGCCAGTTCCTATGAACCCGTCCAACCTATACCAGCATGGAAAACGAGCGTTAAATGATGATGACATGTCTGTGTGTCCTCGTGTCTGTTTGCCCTACCACTCCACGATTGACAACCGTGTTGGGGTGTTTATGTCCCTGTAATTTAAGAGTTGATTCGGCAAAAAAAAAAAAAAAAAAAAAAAAAAAAAAAGAAGTACCAGACTTTCAAAAAAAAGTAGTGGGGGTTGATTTATTTGACTTATAATTCTTCAAGGCGTTACCCCAGTATGGCCACAGTCTAATGTCTGCAACAAGTAAAAGATGAAAGATTCACGAGGGGTAACACTATAAGACTATGATTTAACCGACATTAACCGCGATGTCATAAATAGCTTGAGACGATTCGGCGGTAAACTGATTTTGGTTAGATCTTATCCACTACAGTCTAATTCCTTCAATTTTAGAATAAATATCATCGTAATATTTTGGGGCCTGTAGGGCCGAACAAGTAAAAGAATCTGAAAGCATTTCACGTACTACGTGTAATAATAAATAAAATTAATAAGTCATTTTGTGTGAATTTGTCTTAGATTTTGTGGCCACATCGCATGTTAAAGTATCTTTCCATTCCCTATCATTAAATGGCAAAGGTATTGGAAACTGCTGCGGGTAATAATTTGGATGAATAGATTTTATTGCCTGAAGTGAATCCTCTATGAGACACCATTTACGTGGCCTAATAAGTCGTTTCGGTTACAGGGTTTCCAAATTATTAACAAGGCATATAATTACTGCGATTCCTTCTACAGTGGGTGGATTGCATCTTTGGACACTCAATCTATAAAATTGTTTATTTTCAAGAATATCCATTGAAAATTAGTGACTATTAACTGTATTCTTCGATATTATCCTAAAACAGTTACAAACTAGTTATCTTGTAACATCATTGCTTCAAATAATTCCATGAAACGTCTGTCTGGTGTGTTGAAGTACTTGAATCCTTTATGCCCGTCGATATGCCGTAACACATTTCAGCAAAACTCGGTTCTTGATTTCCAGATCAACTTAAATTTATAGCTTGTCAATGAGACATTCAATCAATTTTATCAGAACAGATACCGTTTCTGTTTGAATTGAATACTTTAATAGTTCCCACTTCTGGAAATGTAAAAACCAAATCCCGTTTTGGAATGGATCAGAATCTGTTGATAGTATCACCCGTTTCTTACCACAGCTCAAATTGGACTTCGGGTATGTTTTTCAACAGCATGAAATCCTATTCTTTAACTAGATATTTCTATCACATTTTCAGCATTTAACATCCCATTGTTGTGTTCCAATCCCTATTCCTTCAATTTCATCAATCCTCTTGTGTTTGGAAACAATCTCTCTCGATTCCTTTGTTGTTTAAAGCAACTACTGAAGTCTTTTATCCTTTTTTGCAGTTCTTTACAAGGCCTCTCCTACTTTTGCCTATTTTTCCCTTTATGGTTTTTGATCTATAATTTCATTTACCTTTGCATTAGTCATTCCTCTTCTGTTAAATTCTCACATTTTTCCCCTTTGAATATCTACCCAGGAATTGTAAGCTACGATAGACACTCCCTTTCGTTCGTACCGCTTTTCTTTTCAGTTGTTGCCATTGTTATATTCTCCCTATTTTTCCACATTGTTATTCATAAAATAATATCTCCCGCACCGAAATTGAGAAAGACGTAACTTTCTGTTTACGGTGATTAAAAAAATTAAATACAGAAAAGTCAAAGCATTAACTGCAACTTAGGAAATGGATAGCTTTGACATTTCTATGTATAGATGTGTGTATGTGTGTGTGCGAGCGAGCGAACGTGATATTATTGAAAAGTCTATTCTGCATACAAAACCAAAAGAAACTAACAATGAAATATTTATTAGTTCCATTCTCCTTACAAAATTAATGAAGACGATATATCAACATGGCAAAAATAAAATATAGAAATTTGAAAGCTTACATTGAAATTTAACATGTATTGTATTCTTATTTCTATTTCTTCAGATTTATCAATCGTCTTTGCGCAAGTAATATTATTGGATATTTCATATATACGCGTGGCTGTACGATAAGAACCTTGCTTCTACACCACATGGTTCCGGGTTCGGTCTCACTACGTGGCGCCTTGGGCAAGTGTCTTCTGTTATAGCCAACCAAAGCCTTGTGAGTGGATTTGGTAGACGGAAACTGAAAGACCATCGAATATATAGACGTGTATATGTATATATGTATGTGTGTGTTTTTGTCCCGCATTCACTGCTTGACAACCAGTGTTGGTGTGTTTACGTCCCCGTAACTAAGGGGATCGGCAAACGCGACCGATATGATGAGTATTAGGCTTTAAAAAGTTCAGGGATCGATTTGTTCGGCTAAAATCCTTGAAGGTGGTGCTCCAGCATGGTCGTAGTCAAATGACAGACAAGTGAAACAATATAGGTATACATACGTACATCCATACATATATACAAGCATACATGTATGTCTTTCTCTCTCTTTCCTTCTGTGTACACACATACACACACACGACAAATCGCGGATTTGGCGTGGGAGATTATTCATCGAAAACACGATGAGTACTATCTCCACCTTGGAGCCACAACTATCAGCCTCGTTAAATAACTGGTTAATCTTCAGATGAATTAACTGAAGAAGCCTTTTATTCACGATCGTAGTGATTTTCAACTGAAACTTGAATTTAGCATGCAGAGAGTTACTACAAACAACATGGCTGGACACAACAACACACTCGAGGAACAGAACGAAAGCAACAGCTCACCAGGTAAACAAATTCTTTCTAGCTGTAGTTATAGCAGAAACCGTAACTACAAAACTCATTTCTCTTTGAGTTACGAATTGAATGATATATTTAACTGCTACAATAAAAGTGAAACAAGACCCCACTGTTGGCCCGTATGAAACAATGGAAATCATATTGGGACGATCTGCATCCAGAATTAAATCATTTTACTGCGAAGCAACTGCGCCAACCAGCAACATTTGTAGAACATAGAAAGGTTAGTAACTGTAACTTTATTAAAAAAAAAAAAAATTAACGTTCTTTCAAGCTCTATAAACAAAAACGTGACTGATGTAAGACCACCACATGGTTTCGCAGCTAGCGACATTCCAACAGATTCCATAGTGCCTGCCAGCCAAACTACATTACTGGCTCAAGTAACTGACCACTGTCCCCCTGATACGACTATGGTAAATAGCAACGATTATTATTATTGTAGTAGCAGTCAGGATTATATTCCGATGAAATGTGCCCTTAGTGAAATTTTCCGAGAAAAAGTAACTTTGGCTTTGAAGGACTCTCTCGAGAATAGAGAACTCTCGACTAAAGTAAGTAAAAAAAACCACCAGATACAGTATTAATAGCTGTTAAAATTGGTGATGAGTATTTACAACAGTGTGATGAACCCATATACTAGCAGATTAACGCCTGTCTATACGCTCTGGCCACTACTGTAAAACAGTACATAAATGATATTCAAAAAGTAAACAAAACCGAAATAAGAAAATACCATCATGGGGTTTGAAGACAGAAAAAAAGATAACTGGTTTACGGAAGTCCATCAGTCATGTAATGATGCTTATTGCGTGCAAACAAGCAAATCACTATACGTCCTACCAACAGAAAGTAAAGAAGGAGATAGAAATGATGTTTGGAGACAGCGAAAAGTGGACACTCACTTGCAAACTGATTACCCCCAAGCAGGAGCTGAAAGCTGTCAGTGAAAAACTCCAACATCAGAAGAAAATAACCGAGAGAAGAATAAACAAAACAATTTAACCGCAACCAGGTAGCAATATACAGTGACATGGGAGGAAGAGCGATAAATATTACGGAAACTCCTTAACGAGAAGACACTCCTTCTAGAAGAAAATCTGGAGTGAAGAGAAGGAATTTAACCAAGATGCTCTGAGGCTAGAAGAAATCCGAAAAAGTTATTGCTCCTGCGTTACATCCCAGAAACTCCAGGATAGAAAAGCACTTTGAAGAGACTTGATTGTTGTATATTGGTATAAGAAGCTAACATTCTACGGACTGTACCTTATCGGACTGTACCAGCACGCTTTCATTGGGAACAGTAGCATACCACACTGGCTAGATCTGGCAGAAACAAAATTAATCCCCAACTACAGAATCACCCACATGGCAAAAAACTACCGGCCATTTGCATGGCAGATCACAATGTATAAGATATATACAGCATGTTTAAACCTGTTCCTCCAAGACTATAGTGAAACAAAAAACATTATCACAGCATAACAAGCAGCTGGGAAGAAGAGAGTCTTAAACTCTGGGATGCCACCTCATAACTTGACACTAAAGCTAGGTGCTTCCATTATGTTGCTTAAGAATCTTGACCCACCTCGCCTCTGTAATGGAACTTGCTTAATTGTTACTTCCATGAAGCCTCATGTCCTACAAGCAACAATCATAACATGTAGTCACAAGGGCGAAGATGTTTTTATTTCAAAAATTCCTCTCATACCTACAGATGTTCCATTTGAATTCAAGACGCTCCAGTTTCAAGTCAAACTAAATTTTGGTATTTCAATTAACAAATCTCAAGGTCAATACCCCAAGGTAGTCGGACTTCATCTCTCTACATGCATCTCCCACGACCAACACTGTGTTGCTTGCTCACGAGCTGAAAGTAGCAACAATTTATTCATTTGGACACCACCAACAAATTTCACAATGAATATTGTTTACCCTGAGGTGCTTCAAGAATGACAGATTTTCAGCTCTAAATTCTATTCACATTACAATTTAGATATTTAAAAAATAAAATATAAATATTTGGAACACTCTGCCATGGGATACACCTAATGTTAAAGAAGATGATGCCACTTGTTATTAACACCACCGTTCTCTCTGGATGTGGAAAAGGAGGAGGTTTTCATACCTAGGATTCCTCTCATTCCGTCGAGAGCAAAAATTCCTTTTTCATTCAGAAGACTGCAATTTCTTATTCATATCAGCTTTGCGATGTCTATCAATATATCCCAGAGACAAATGGAGAACAGCCGAAATTTATTCAAGTGAGAAGGTGCAAAGTTAAAACTGACGCCACCAACGGAGGTGACAACAAACAAGGAACTGACGACAGTGGTGTGCAGAACCCTGTCACTATTAGCTAGAAAGATAGCAATGGCGATAGACGTTGAAGAATGTCTGAATAAGTTGAGCGATAAAGTCGAATTTTCCTGTAGAGGCAGGAAATTTGGAACGGTGGAGGTGCGCTTCTCGACTTTCAGCTGCCTTACAACCTCCGCAACACTTTCGCGTTTCGCTACTGCTGCGTAACTGCCGGCACGCACTTGCTCTTCCTCCATTGTAGCTTTTTCCCCCCACTAGGAGAGAAAAACCACGAAGCAAAAGCAAAACAATCTTACAATTCAAACAAGCAACAGGCACCCCGCTAGGGAGGATCTTCAACAAAGGATAACTATCCGTAACACAAAATTTCAAAAACTTCGGCTTAAACCTTGTTAACCATCTTAAGACAACTGGATTGCTGATAATTAGAGATATTATTTTTTTTTTTTTACCCACAGGGGGGGGGGGGGCTCACACAGACGGGACAATACAATACATGCTGAGACATATAACAATTAAAAATATGAATGAAAATGTTCCACCTACCTTATCTCAGCAGCATCGCTTACTTCTTCCCTTCCTTTTAAATCCAGTTCCCGTTTACTCCCTCGAATCTCTTCCCCCGTTCCTCATTATATATACAGTCCATCACACTATGTATGCAGAATGTTAGTGGGAACAGTCTAAAAATTCATGTGATATTTGTGATTTATAATTTACAATGATCGTTAACTTATACATAGAAGGTTAATAGGTTCGAATGCGACGCTAAACTCGTGAATTACTAAGATGCCAAAGTATAAAGAATTTAACGCCTAAACTCTAAGTTGATCAAGTCTAACCAAAGTGGAAGAATTCATTATTTTATTAAGGTAAGTCGACGTTCATAGGATCGAATTCTATCCTTTCTACTTTTTAAAAAACTTAAATGTAGCTAAATATTTATGCCTACATGCAATTATAACTCACACCTTCCAGTATACGTTTTATATGGGTTGGTTTCCGTTATGATCGACCAGTCTAATGTAAATTCCTAATCTCGCATTTTTGATTTGTCAATATATGTAGCCAGCGCTGTTGCATTTTTGTTCCTGAGTTCAATGATGAGCTGATGTGTCCTCTCTAGTTTTGAAATTTGTGGTACTTCCTATGTAATCTTTCTTAGGTTGATTGGCAGTTAAGACCTCAGTCTTGTATACTACCTTGTTCCTTAGACTGGAACTCCCTAATGAACATAAATTGCGGTTCTGACAATTGCAGGCTTTATTTCGGTTGTTCATCCCTGTGCGTTCTTTATCTATGTTATTATTAATCCTACTCGTATTGGGGCTACCTATATTCCCGTAATTCCCAAGCTTAAATCTATTGTTCCCTGTGATTATCGATCCTAAATTTATGGTCCTATGTGCCATAAATACCGTTCTATCTTTAATAGATCCTGTCTAAAACTTTCATACTCAACTACGCCTAGTTTAGGATCGATAATATCTTTAATTATCAGCAATCCAACTGTCTTATATAGTTAACCAGGTTTAACCCGAAATTTGAGCCCTCGTTTTATTTTATTCTTACAAATATTTAAAATTTTATTTCATTCGTACAAATGTTTTACCTCACAAATTCTTCCACTTCACAAAGCTTTTCTATATCCTTGCGAACTTTTTTTTAAATTACTGTAGCATTAAAAATAAAAAAATACTAGAACATCTTTTAAAAAATATATAACACTGCTCGCTACGACTTCAAGTTCTGTAAGTAAGAGATATTTTAAGCTTTCTTAATTTTTAAACTATTTAAATCGAGTTATTTGTACCTCTGATGAGAGAAATGCGACCATTTGTATCGGCCGGAAAACTCGCCCAATACAAACGCATTCCTCGAAACGAACGTAAGGTTTTGTAATACTGCTTTTTTTTTTTTGGTGTGGAGGAGGGGGGGGTTGTAATATTGGAGCGCTTGAAACCTAACATCTCAATGAATATCTTATGTTATGTGTTTTGTATTCTCGAGATAAAGGAACTTGATCTATGAAAATCTGTCATCCACTTTGATTTTTGTTATATTTTGCTCATATTGAGCGCTAATTAGATGAGCTGGCAGAATCGTAAGCACGCCGGACGAAATGCTGAGCGGCATTTCGTCCGGCGTGCTTACGATTCTGCCAGCTCATTGCCTTCTATGTACGAAATATTATTTTCTAATCTAGGCATAAGGCCCGAAATTTTTGGGGTGGAGGGGCCAGACGATGAGATCGACCCCAGTACTCAACTGGTACTTAATTTATCTACCCCGGAAAGATAAAAGTTTAAGTCGACTTCGGCGGAATTTAAACTCAGAACGTAGCGGCAGACGAAACACCGCTAAGCATTTCGCCCGGCCTGCTAACGATTCTTATTTCTTTATTGCCCTCAAGGGGCTAAACACAGAGGGGACAAACAAGGACAAACAAAGGTATTAAGTCGATTACATCGACCCAGTGCGTAACTGGTACTTAATTTATCGACCCCGAAAGGATGAAAGGCAAAGTCGACCTCGGCGGAATTTGAACTCAGAACGTAACGGCAGACGAAACACCGCTAAGCATTTCGCCCGGCGTGCTAACGATTCTGCCAGCTCGCCGCTTTCTATGTAGGACATATTAAAAGTGATATAGACTGAGAGCATGAAATTAGTCCAGCATGGCCGCAGTCAAATGACTGAAACAAGTAAAAGAATAAATGAGGAAATGAGTAGGGTTCGAATCCTGCTGTGAGGAAAGAGAGAGAAGCAACGTGATAAAGTTTATCATTCTGGAGCAGTCGGTGAAAGGAAGTGCTGTTTGGAAAATGTGAAGAACCCAGAGGTGCGTAAGTTTTGAGGGAAAAGATGAGCTTCTGTTCCTACTCGAAGCGGGTGGTAGAAAATCCGCTGCTGGATTTTCCCCAGTCGGATGTCTATGAACTGGTGAAGTTCATATATGTCGGGAACGCATTTGACTTGTGAAAAGGCATTCGAAAATTTCTCGCTTTAGCTGAAAAGTGTTAAAAAGCACTAAAGCCAGTCCAAAGCTAGTCCACAGCTCCCGCCCCACGAATTGCAAGGTACTTTTCTAGCTTCTTAGCTGTCTTCAGTATCAAATACGAAGAGAGGTATGTATGCATGCATATGTGTGTGTGTGTGTGTGTGTGTATGTGCGTGTATGTGTGTGCGTGAGTGATGGTATGTCTCGAAAATTGTGTGGATTGAATTCCTCGTTGGCAGTTTTCTAGTATGTCACTACTAATTTAAGTGGTCAAGTTTTTAACCTTATTTCGCAGTAGGCGTGACATTAGAATCCCGCAGGCGATGTTATAGCTCTTTCTGTCTTCTATATTATATGTATATGTATGTCTGTGTGTGCGTTGTATAAGGTCAATAGATATCAAATTGACTACAGAACGAACAAATTTTAATAAATATGGTTTGAGGAGTTAGTCCTTCGGAAGTTAGTCCTTCGGAAGTTAGTCCTTCATCAGAAAGAAAATAAAAAGTGAAATATTGGGAGAGGAAGGGAGATAGAAATTGTGAAAGTATAAAAGAAACATAATTGCAAAATATTTTTTAAATGATTTGGAAGGTCACAGGAGATTTGGAAGGTCACAGGAGATTTGGAAGGTCACAGGGGGAAGGCAAGGTGTTATAAACTTGAGAATTGCTGTTTTATGGAGCAGCTGAGAGGGGAGGAAATGTCAGATATGTAGATGCTAGTGTCAGAATATATCTGTATCTGAAAGGGGTCATAAGGGAGTGCATTTGTTTTGGTAAGTTGTATGTACGTGCATAGATGTGTGCAAGAATGGAAGTATGGCGGTGCTGGTTGGCGAGGTTATTGATGTGTAAGGATGTAAAAGCGTGTGAGAGTATGGAAATAGAGGTGTTGAATAGGATGGCAAAAGCAAGGTGGACGATGTTAATTATGTGTGAGCAAGTGGATAAACAAAAGCTTGTGGGGATAGAAAATTGCCTTTTCATTGCGTGCTGGTTTGAAGAAATAATAGGGAAGTGTAAGAGAGGTTCGAGATGTTAAATTTTGAAAGCGAGGAAAAACTGTTTGAGATGCTGAATTCCAAGTGAAAAGAAAATTCGAAAAATTAGTAAAAAATACAAAATACAAAAAGCCTGAAGAATGGTACAAACTGAGAAGAAAGTGAAATAAACTGGATGCAAGAATGTAAAAAGAAAAACGTAGTTACACATGTGCTACAAAGAAGAAGGAAGGAAAATGGCTGACGAAAATAGGAGAACAAAAGAGGTCATTTTTTAGAGAGGAGTGAACACAAGGAAAAAAAAGCGACAGAAGAATGTGAGTCGCGTCTGTGAGAGAAAGGTGTAAACTGGCTATAGAGTGAGTTATGGTGAAACAGAAGCGACAGGTATTATTGCAAGAAAGAAATGGACGTGTCAGTGGTGCGAATCAAAACAAGGAGTGCCGCAATCTAGAAGTATGTATGTATGAAAGTTCCAGTGATCATGCATTTATGAATTGTGTGTGTGTGTGTGAGAGAGAGAGAGAGAGAGAGAGAAGAGTAGGTGTGTGTCCGCGTGCCGGTGTGTGCTTCTCGAAGAGACAAGATAAAAAATGGATAAAGGTATCTGTATGTGTGCCTATAGGTGTGTATAAATGAATGTGTGAACGTGCTGGTGGGGGGATCGAAAGAAAATCTGTACATGTAGGTGTGTATGTAGAAACTGGATATGTGGAGGATGTGCGTAAGTATGAGAGTAAGAGGGATAAAGTGTGGTAGTGAAAGGGGGACAAAAGTAGAAGGGGATGTGGTTAGCGCTACGATTGTGAGGAAAGAGAAAGAAACAGTGTGATAAAGTTTTTCATTTTGGAGCAGTCGGTGAAGGGAAGTGCTGCTTAGAAAATGTGAAGAATCCAGGGGTGCGTAAGTTTTGAGGTAAAAGATGAGCTTCTGTTCCTTCTCGAAGCGGGTGGTAGAAAATCCGGTGCTGGATTTTCCCCAGTCGGATGTCTATGAGATTTTCAAGAATAACCATTGAAAATTAATGACTATTAACAATATCTACGTATTCTTCGAAGGGAAGTGCTGTTTAGAAAATGTGAAGGGCTGAATTTAAACCCAGAAGTGCGTAAGTTTTGAGGAAAAAGATGAGCTCCTGTTTTTCTCGAAGCAGGTAGTAGGAAATCCGGTGCTGGATTTTCCCCTGTCAGATATCTATGAGATTTCCTGCGAATCTGTCGGACTGTCGGTGGCTAGTAGGTTTAAAGAAACAGAAGTGGAGAAGGTGGGGATAGGTTGGTCGACATACAGTAACGTCGAGGGAATTAAGGGAGGTAGTAGAAATATAGGAATAAAAGGAGCAAACGAAAGAGAGAGAAGAATTTAACCTCTGTGGTTGTAAAGAATTGGCTTACTTCGGACGCAGGTATGATAGGTTGTTGATTAGAAGTGCTGGTATTTCTAGCATTTCCAGAGACCACGAAGAGGTTCCGTTGAGTGGTTCTTAGTTGTTTTAGAGAGTGTGTATGCGTGAGAGAGAGAGAGAGAGAGAGAGAGAGAGAGAGAGAGGAAAAGAGAGAGTTGAGCTCGTCTGTGTATGTATGTAGGTATGTATGTATGTAGGTATGTATGTATGTGTGTGTATATAGGTGTGTGTGTGTGTGCGTGATACATGTATGTGTGTGTATTCTAACACACATACGAACACATTTGCATATGGTGTGTGTATGTATATATATGTGTGTATATATATATATATATATATATATATATATACATACACACATTACACACATATGTGGAATAAACCTTAAATTGTATATTTTATTGTCTATTTAAACAACCGTTCTTTTGAAAATTGACAATTTTTCTATTTCATCTAACAATGTTGTTATATTTATCAATGCAAACGAAGTCCATTATACTTTTCGAGATACGATAATAGAAATAAGAATATATATATATATATATATATATACACGAAAGAAAACATTGCCAAACAATGTGTATGGTTGGTTAGAATATCAATAATTCTAACTTTAAATAAATTGTGAGAACGTACAATGATATGAAAGTAAATAAGTGGGGAAAAATGCGTTAACATAAACTGAAATACCAGATATGTTTCCAATTAGTTTCTATATTATGTTAAATAATTCAAAGATAACTGTTCATTTGTTTGAACTAATATCACACACACACACACACACACACACACACACATGCAGTCACCAACGCTTATACTTCTCTACCGTTTTATTTTTTCCTCCTCTTTCTGGTTCTTTGCCTTTCGCTCGTATGTGATAAATATAGTGTTGAAGCGACATCAAATTTCCTGGTGACATTCATAACGACCACGTTATACAGATTAACATCGGAGAGTGCCGTTCGTCTTCCCTGTCAAGATAAGCTTTAGAAAATAAATATTTTATTGATTATATAAGCTACCAGTTGTATGTGTATATAAACCTCAACATATATCACATAAGGTTCATAGATAATTTTGTCGCAGTTTAACCTTTGGCAGTTAAGCTACTCTACAACTAACGTAGTCAAAGTATCACGCCTAAACTCTTTGTTTATGGCGTGCAAGAGTACACGATTGGGATTTAAATATAAACTGTATAAATATATACGATAAGCTTTCTAACATGTTTTCCAACGGGATATTAGCATTGAATTTAATACTGGACTTTGTTAGAGACGAGCAGAATCGGCTAATTGTTACAGGAGTTAACACGTATCAGCCATTCTTATGTGATATGTCATGAGGTTAAAATAAAAATAAGCATTTATAAGCAAAGTTTGACAGGAAAAGGCATCAGGCACTTTGTGGTGCAAACAGTAACGCGGTCGCCTAAAATACGATCTCTCCTGCTTTCTCTCTCTCTCCCTATCTCTCTCTCTCTCTCTCTCTCTCTATATATATATATATATATATATATATATATATATATATATCTATATATATATATATATATATATATATATATATATATATATATATATATATATATATATATATATATATATTTATGCACACACACACACACACTGGTCTACATCTTAGAGTGTGCTTCTTCTGCGGGTTTATGTTTTCTATAAACGATATATATGTGTGTGTGTGTGTGTGTATGTACGTTTTCGTTTGTCTGTTTTCTTTCTATATTGGTTAAGGTCGGGATATATATATATATAAAACGTGTATGTGTGTAACAAATTGATAAACTTCCATCAAGTAAATTTCATTCAAATGGCTTTGGTCAACCCATTATTGTGGAAGACACCTCTACCGTTGTGCTATATAATGGGGTGGAAGTAAGGGATATATATATATATGGGAGAATATACAAAAAATAACAACAGACGAGGACAGGTGGTGTAAATAACAAAAGTATATATTAGTATGACGCTCGGGAATACGGAAAGTCTATATATATATATATATATATATATATATATATATATATATATGAGAGAGAGAGAGAGAGAGAGAGATTAGTAGCGTACGGTTTACACTTCAGCTATCGAAGATATTCATAAAACTCAGAATAGTAACAGAATAATATTAGCACTATAATAATTATTCTCTACTTCTATATTTATTTCTCTCTCCTGTCTGTAAATTCAAACGTGCATAACACACACAAACACTCACACGCGAATGCGCATATTTGAAGACACAATACATCTGTCTGTATAGATAGATAGACAGATAAATTAGCATTCGTGAGGATTGATATTGGTTTCAAGTTTTGGCACAAGACCAGCAATATCAGGGGAGGGGTACTCAGCTGGTGCTTAATTTATCGACTGAGGAAGGACGAAAAGCAAAGTCGACCTCAGCGGAATTTGAACACAAAACGTAAAAAAACGGACGAAATGTGGCTAAGTATTTTGACTGGCGTGCTGACGATTTTGCCAGCTCACTGCCTTATCTGTAAAGGATAAATAATAGAAATGAAAATAATCGTTCCATTAACTGTTGCTTTATCTAAATCTTGATATTTACTTACTAGCCGACGTGTTTGTAGGTATTTGGGTTAATTAGAAAGAAAACAGACGCGATAAATTTGGGTGACGAATTTGAATGAGCGAACTGTTTTTCTATATATTTTGCTTTTACTCTAAACCAAACCCAAAAACATAACACTTAAATACTAACAACTTCGCCCGAATTCATTATTGTTTAAGCTATTAAGATGAAAAGATATATTCGTATATATTCCTTTCTGTTGCTCAACCCTTATAGATGAAAATTAGTTTGTATTGCCTAACTTTGAAAATGTAACTAAATTTAAACTTGTTTTATAGTACGTGGTTTGCTTCGCGGCATACGGTAAAAAGTACTCTATAAAATTGTTTTAAAATCACGATTTTATTTAATGGAAGGAGGTTAACTCAGCAGTATCAATAATATATGAGTCGTAAATTTCATTCGTTCAACCGTAGTTATTAATGAGGAAAATAATAATTAAGTTCACTTATTGCAAGACAAGTTTAATGTATCGAAACGGAGAAATCGAATTGCAAGCCTATTAATTAGCATCCGACAGAAGCGAAATAAGTTTGTCCATTTACCGTTACCATTCAATCTGATTATTTTAATTTAATTAAATCTGTATTAAATTTTGGAAGAGTTCCGAGTATTGGATCAAACTTAAACGCCTAACAGTTTTGTAATTGTTGAATTCAGTATAATACTGCAGTAATAGAGCAAGTGCAAAATCAGTGAATCGGAATTGAAAGCTTTCAAGTACTTCATCTAAAGATATCTGAAGTATATTGGATCTCAGAAGTGTGCTGTGTATTCGATGAGCTTTAAACACATAGACCTTCCTAAAAGTTGAATTGAGTTTCGTAATATAATAACAGTAAAGCGTTTAGTATGAGGATGGTGCTTATTCTTATTATTTTTGCTGCTGGGTTAATCTGACACTCATGACGTCATAACTTCTTCAAAAAATCTGCTTTCATTCAACCGGCCTATGAAGTTGTAATGTGACACAAGCAATGAATTCAACATAATGTGTGTTGAGAAATATATGAGACCTCATCAGAAACTCTGTTTAGTCTGTAATTTGTAACTTGGAAAATGCAACGGCCGGTACAGAAAGTAATCTATTTGCGATTCATTTTGAGATCTTCTCTTCCCGTATGCAAACGACACTAGAGGGAAACAAAACTGTAACTTTGAATTCAACCGTAGATCAAGCTCGTACTTCGAAGATAGTCACAAAGATTTTTAGACCTATGATTCTGCTCTTCTTGTTAAAAAGTGTGTTGTAGCCTCTGCCAATGTAGCGAAAAATGAAAATTTGAATACTGGCTCAAATCAAACCTCTAGCAGAGCTTCAACTTCTGCAATTAGTTACCTCATCAGAGTCAAAGGTTTTACTTTTACGGAAATTCACCTCTATATTTCTTGTTTCAAATGCAAAAAAAGAACAATTTTTATAGATCTAAAAGTCCTTGACGGAAGTAGTAAGCGCTTCTATTCTCTCTGCGGCGCTTGCTCGTATACTTGTGTGTTAAAGCCTATCATTGATTTAGCCATTCATGGAATCACAGGCAGTTCTGAAGAATTCATATCTGAAATATTTGTACCTAAGTAAATTTAAGGTCGCTAATGAATGACTATATAAAGTATCAATGGCTTCAGTTAAATTGACTACGCAAATCAAGAAATATTGTAAACTAGGCTTAAAGATATAAAAAGACTGATACTAAAACATTATTCTTGGTACTCCTTTTCAAAGTAATTATTTATCTAAGAAGAAGAATTCGGAGGCTAAGAGTAGAATGTGGATGCCACCAATAAGACATGGAGATTTTGCTGTTTAGCTCGATAAAAGTCAATCTGCGTGGAATTGTATTAAATGCAGCAACTCACGTGAAATGCAACCGTAATAATTCCACAAAAATCACAATTATTCACCGAGACAGTTTTCACAAAGTAACACAACAGTATTCACAATAATTCACAGAGCCGTTATACCGCGAAGCAGTTCGACCGGCGTGCTAACGTTTTAGCCAAGCTCGCCGCCGTAAGTAGAAAAAATGTGTTGCGTTGATAAAGTATCGACTGTTTTTGAGACAAACGGTCGATCGATTTGGTTTGAACGCCTCATTTCAATTTGGTGAATAATGATGTGTGTTTACAACAAATACTTGTTTGTGAGAATAAGCTGGAAAGCACATATGACTGACATTCCGTCGGTTACGGTGACAAGGGTTCCAGATGATCTGGTCAACGGAGCAGAATGCACGTGAAATTAACGTGCTAGTGGCTGAGCACTCCAAAGACACGCGTACCCTTAACGTAGCTCTCAAGGAGATACAGTGTGACACAGAATGCATCGAGACCAGCTGTTTTCATTACAGGTACTACTCATTCTTTGCCAGTTGAGTGGACTGGGTCAACGTGAAATTAAGTGTCTCATTCAAAGACACAATGCGCCGCCGGGACTCGAGCTCATTGCCTTATGATCGTGAACCGATTACTCGAAACACTGAGACACGCGCCTCGCACACATGACTATTTGTGATCAAGCCAAGCAGGAACATATAAAAATTTATTAAAATTCTCAGTACTTGCTCGAATGTCTAACATGACACTTAATACGATAACTGTGAGCTCTCAGCTAAATCTGTGTCCCAGATAATCAAATAGCCATAGTAACTTGTATGGTAATCCCTTACATTCAACGCCACTTAAAGAAATCCGCTAATCTTTATCTTTTGTGACAGATTTATTCGTTTATTACTCCTGCAGAGTTCATCGCTTCTCTTAGGGAAACAGCTTTCAATTTTATCATCTAGAACAAGGTGGTGAGCTAGCAGAATCGTTATCATGCCGGACAAGATGGTTTGCACTATTTCGTCCGTCTTTACGGTCTGTGTTCAAATTCTACTGAGGTCAACTTTTCCTTTCATCCTTTCGGGGTCGATAAAATGAGTACTAGTTGTGTACTGCAATCTATGTAATCGACTTACCCCATCCCCCGAAATTGCTGACCTTGTGCCAAAAATCTGAAACTGATATTCTCATCCACAACCATCAGATTTAAGCGGCCCTTCGATTGCATAAGCATTTCAAGGGCCCTTCGACTGCATAAGCATTTCAGGAGCCCTTCGACTGCATAAGCATTGAATTTAAGGGTTTGCTATTTTAATCGTCTAGTAATAAACATCTGAAGATTGGTAACGAATATTTACGATTTCTGTTTGTATTCCCGGGCTGCAATATTTTTTCATCGTCTTCTATTTCTTGCGGCTTGACATCGTTATTTCCCGTTCCATAAAGACCTAGGAAATACCTTCATTTATTCCAAACTGAAACTTTTCTTTGCATGATAGGAGTGTCCCAAGTAGCTGCTCGTTCCCATAGTACTCTAGAGAAATGTACTGAGTGAGTATTATGTTTTTACATCTGGAAAATCATGATGTGAGCTCTTGAATGCAAAACTTTTAAAATACCACATCGGCGTCTGTTCTTTCTGATGCATTACACTCCATGCAGTCTACGAATTTAACATTTCACGAACATTTTCCAGCCTTGCATCGAAAAACTGTTACAGGAATTGAACATGTCAGCCTGGCTTTTCTAGCCTAAAATGGTTCAACTGAGAAAATACACCAGTGATAAGGTGACCTTTTAGTTGAAGAAGTTAAACTAATGAAAACTAACATTAATTTTCTCAGTGTTTGAGAAGGTACTGTAGCTATTAATGCCTTAGTTCCGTCAGGGGATACTCAGTTAAGCTTGAGGTAATATATAACAAGAGCGCTCCTACTGAAAGTATCAATATTTCTGAAAGTCTCCCTGATTTACCAATGCCGAGTTTTGATAAAGCGCCTACATAACGACCCGATCGACTGCTACAGACCAATGAACCACCTACAGATTTTGTATTGCTTCATTCTAACAGACTTATTGAATGATTTGGCTGCTCTTGTTTATTTCGTTGAAAATATCGCTGAAATATCGAGATATTGTTCTGATAATAGTTTAATATGGTAGTCTTCAAGTTTAGGGGGATAAAAAAAATAAATAAAAATATTCAAGGGAAATAACTGAACGACTTACCAGTATTATCCGTTTTCTTCTAGCTGTTTATAAATAAATCACACCCTAACCCTAACGTCAATCAAATCACGTGTGTGATTTATTTATAAACAGAGATGTAATACTGGTAAGTCGTTCAGTTACTTCCCTTGAATATTTTTATTTATTTTTTTTATCCCCCAAAACTTGAAGATTACCGTTTAATATTTAATGTAGTGGTTGGTTATGTGAATATTTCATGTAAATAGCGCTGTATTATAATATTTATTTCTTTATTGCGCAAGGGATGGGGGGGGACATAGAGGGGACAAACAAAGACAGACAAAGGGATTAAGTCGATTACATCGACCCCAGAGCATAACTGGTACTTATTTAATCCACCCCGAAAGGATGAAAGGCAAAGTCGACCTCTAACGATTCTGCCAGCTCGCAGCCCTTGTTTCTGCTCTTTACTGCTGTTGCAATTGTAGGAAAGTGGTTATACACTATTAGGTGTATACCCGCTTCCGTACATTAAATTCTGAAGAAAAAACGAAACGCAGATTCCGATCCATCAACACAACAATATTTATTTACAGAGTTAACAGGCAGCACTTCGACCCCTGGCTGCCGAGACGCCGTCAGTAATGTTGGTTGGTTATTTGTGAAGCTCTGGTGCTGACATGTGAGAAACCTCTGTTGGACGTCTGACCTCTTCGTCGGCCGGCGAGAAAAGAGAATGAATAAGGGCGCCAAACGTGGATGTCCAATCACCACGCATGCGCACGAGACAAGGCGTTACTACACAATAAATATGTTTGAAAACTACAATCTTTGTAATCTGTTAGTAGGAGGTGTCAATAGTAATGTTAGTAAATATAAATTGACTTTATCTTGGGTTATTCATACTTTAATATATAAATACAAGATTAAACAAATCTATTTCATAAATTTAGTACAGTACTTACGCTGTCAAAATAACATGAAAAGCAATTACTTCCGAGCAAAGATTACGTTACATTATCTACAAAGAAAAACGTACAACGAGACAATCCATTTGTTTGCACGTTCCCTAATTCAAACTTAACAATCGTATGTTATTCTACCAAATCAAATAAATTACTTCTTTTCTGGTTTCGAAATATTGTTGATAGAGAATTATTGTGCGCAATCTTCTGGAAACTAAACTGAAGAACTCAATCAAGCTGGTTGTTCGCTTCCTAACTTGGAATTAGGTGAATGTGCAATAAGTTACATCAAAATCAAACAAACCGCAAGCAATTAGCATACAGCTACGTTAGCTAAGATGACTCGAGATTGTGTTTCATCTGTTTTTACAATCTGCGCTAACGAGATTCGGTTAGTCAAACATATCTTTCTTTCGCACTTCGTTCAATCAGACTTTCCTACCAAATAGACATCAATTATGGTTGAATTCATTTGAACATTAAGTTAAAAGGTCGAAAATATATCGCTTTCTCCCAATATCAAACGGTGTTTTAATTTTCCTGGAAAGCTTTCATTAAAATCGACTGATACATTCAAAGGTTAACCGACTGTTTTCGTATTTCGTGAGTGAAAAGATATTAAATAAAACACTTTGTTTACAGCAATTTTCTTGTTTGTTACTACCTTTCAGCTCCATTTCAGTTTGTGGTTCACAAGCATAACAAATAACTTTACATTGTAAATACAAATCATTAGTATACTAGTTTAGTACTTGACAATAAGCATAAACTTCAAGTTATGTTCAGTAGATTTTACAGCCAGAAATTGCTAGTATGGCATAGCTTGCCATTCTTTCTAAAAACCAAAGCAAAAGACCTTTATTCCTATATAAAAGAAACCAATGTTTTATTTTACGCCAAGATGATAAATATTCATTGATTATCAGCATCATTTACTCTGGAAAAAAAAAGAGGTTTGATATTCTTGCTTTTCAGCTGTCAGCCTTGGAAGTGAAGTGAACCAACAACAACCAGAAATCAAAACTGCAATGTTTGTTCGACTCACCAGGAGACTAATTTTTACTTTACAGTGAGTGACATCATAGTGCTGCAACGTTAAATCAGCCTTAGTAAGACTGAAATCCACAATTATTATTTTCTCACAGCTCATCAATTATGTTGTCTGCGTATTTATAAATACGTAAATAACATTTGTTATCTTGATTTATACCTGGGAAATAACAAATGATGTGAAAATATCCTACCGTTCTCTTAAGTACACAGAAAATAACTGAGAATTCTCTTGTAGATCAGTTGATAACTTCTACAATGTTTGCTAACTCGCTGAACGCACCAATCAAATCACACTCCCCCAAAAACTCTTTACTACCAGTAGAATGAGTAACACATGTTCTATGGGGTGAAATGTCCACAATGAAGACTAGAAATACGCACCAAATGCTTTGTCTGATCAGCAACCTAAGTCCCCTCCCCGCAAAATAAATCTATCCAACACTTAGTCAACGGTAACTAATTAGTCATTTGGCTCTCGGATATACGTAAACAATATGAAGGCCTGCATGCTGATTGGATTTGTCACTCGTCAATTATTTTCCTACTCAGCTATAGAAGATACACTGCTAGAAATTTGCTGCAAGACCTAAGGAAATTCTGAAAACAGATCATTATATAATGAGAAGTCGGGAAAGAATTTGCGTTATGAGATGTAAGTGAATCATCTTCCAAACAAACTCACTTATAGAAAGCAAGAAAAATTTCTTCGACTGTGAGTATAAGTTTGTTTTAATTTTTTTTCCTGTCCATTAGAGTTATTTTTGTATTAGTAATAGGATTAGAATTTTTTAATAATGAGAATAACTACGTTTTCTTTTTTTAACAGAAAATTTACTCTAGCATCATAAATCTAACCTCATTTGATATCTTTCAAGAGTTAAACTCAAATGTTGATAATAGCAAGATATTTAATGAGAGCAAATAAAAATTAATGGGATGATCATAGTGATATAACGATCAAAATTTGATTTGTAAAGTCAAAGTTGTTAAATTGATTTAGTATCTCACCACCCACTAACTCAGTCGTATGAATACTAAAACAATCCGACTTGGCTTCAATTACTGAATTGAGATATGATTTCAAGTCTATAGAGCTGTCTAAGCGTGTAGATCAGGGGCTCTAAACCATTTATTATCTATGGACCACTTTAATTATTATTTTATTCTGGTGCCACCTGCCAAGCCATTTGATGTATAAAAACTAGTTTTATAGACCTTTCTCTCAGAATTCTATATTTTTTCCTTACGCATTCACTGGTATAGATTGAACTATGTAAAATGTTACAGAAAGAAACCTATCTATTTCTTGTAATACATACCAATGCACACATTTAAATCAAAGATTTTTCAGGGCCCTTAAAATACTGTCGTGGATTCCCAATTTATTATTTTGCGAACAGCCCTCAGATGCCATACAGACCGTGGTTGGGAACCACTGATGTAGGTGATCAAATCACTACAATTCCGAACAACCGATAGATCGATTGGTGATGGTTCGCATCATGTCACCGTCGTCCTCGGCCTCTGTCCGTCTCAAGAGACAAAAGAAACGTCTCTTTTTTTAATCCTGCCTCTTCTAGTTTCCCCCTCACTCCACTTCCTTTCTTCCTCACTTCAGATTACTGTGTTAGTTTCATTCAGAGTTCTAATACTTATTGCAATTACCACAGATAAAGACCGAGTAGTCGAGTAGAGATGATGCCATCTGCCTTTGAGATTTTAGTACCAAAGCTGACTGCAATGGTTTTCAGCTTTTTGTTTTATCCTTGCCTTCACAATACGTCTCCAAAATAAACGGTTTGGTGTTATGTCTTCCTCTGACTGTATTTCAATATGAGCTTAACAGAATCCTTTTTGCACGCACCTCTACGTCTCAGGTCAGTAGCGTAACTAGCGGTGGTACTGGTCAAGGGTTGGTTCCAGAGGACGGTGCCAGGGGACAGTATCAGGGGTCGGTGCCAGGGGTCGGTATCAGGGGTCGGTGCCAGGGAACGGTACCAAGGGGTGGTGCCAGGATGTGGTCCGTCCCAACTAACCCTTCTATGCAGACAGCGCGTTTAAGTCTGCTATATAAGCCCCTATGGAGATGGGGGTCCGGTGTGGGTCACCAAACTTAAGAGCTTTCCCGGACAGCACACGCTATAGCCACGCCCCATTTCAGTATCTTTTCAAGATATCTCTATAATGAAGTTAAATAGATTCATTAGATGTTCGGTATACTACAAATATAATTCTTGTAAAAATATGATCCCATCCAACTTTAGTTACAAGTGTGTGTGTGGTGTGTGTGTGTGCATGTGTCTGGGGCTCCGTGTATATGTGTGCGTGCTTGTATATAGAATGTGCACTTGTCGTTCTCTTTCATACATTCTTTTTCTCGTCTCCTCTTTCTTTTTTTCATTTTGCCTCTATTAGATACGCCCCCAGACCTGTAATCAGTTTCTTTATGTGTGTGTGTGTGTGTGTGTGTGCGTGCGTGTCTCTCTGTGTATGTATGAATGTTTTTCTGCGTGCGTCTCAATGTGTAAGTATGTAGATGTCTGTGTGTCCGAATGTGTGTGACACACACGTTTTATGTAAGCACATAATATGCTTAGCGAAGGCGCGTGGCTTAGTGGTTAGGGTATTCTGCTCGTGATCGTAAGGTTATGAGTTCGAAAACCGGTAGTGCGTTGTGTCCTTGAGCAAGACACTTTATTTCACATTGTTCCAGTCCAATCAGCTGGCAAAAGCGAGCAATACCTGTAATTCAAAGAGCCAGCTTTGTCACATTCTGCATCACACTGAATCTCCCTAAGAACTTCATTGAGGGTACATGTGTGTCTGTGGAGTGCTCAGCCACTTGCACGTTATCTTAATTTCCCGAGCAGACTGTTCCGTTGATCGGAGCAACTAGAACCCTCGTGCCAGAATGCCTAAGAATCTGCGAAGGTACATCTACATCTTATCAATTCAAGAAAGAAATAGTAGCTGAGTTGCCCTCAAACCTCAACCTTCTCTTTTAACGACATGAACACACAGCGTAACCATATAGTCTCAAATTAAACCTTAATCCCTTATCTTCAATTAAATAAGTGATCTTCCTTGGACATTTACAAGATGGTAGATAGCCATGTTAGAATTAGCAACCAAATTTCTCTCGGAGGAGGAAGAAAAATATTCTGATTTAGGCAGGGCTTTTCATCGAGCTCATTTCTGTTACTATTTTGTGATTCTGTTTATATTGTATTTCTAATAAAAGTTTTGTTATAAAACGCACGGTAGTGTTACTCTAACCGTATGAACTTTTAACCAAGCAATTTCAAGACAGAAAACTTGTGGGTTCCAACCCGAAACATACTCTTCACTGTGGCTGCAACGATACATTCGCACAGAAAAATTTATTGTATTTATAAGGCAATTAAAATAACACAAAAATATGGTTACGCAACATATAGCCAAGCGTATTTCAATGGAATGTCGCTACAAACATGAGTAGTTTTATAAAATGTTGTTGCTATTAAAACTTTTAAGCATCTTTTTCTGATATTTCTTATAATGAAACAAAATAGGTTCTTCTTTAGATGCTCGATATATTGCACATATTTCACTACTGTCGAAAACATATGACCACATTCAACTGGTTACAAATATGCGTATGCATTTAAACGCGCGTGTGTGTGTGTGTGTGTGTGTGTGGTGAGTATCTCTCGGTCTCCTTCTCTCTCTCATCCTTTCTCACTTTGTCTTTCTCGATTTGTCTCTATCACTCACATCCCAGGCGCACATTGTTTCTTTATATTTGTGAGAATGAGTGTGTTTATGTAAGTATGGGTGTAAGAAAGAAAGAGAGAGAGAGAGAGAGAGAGAGAGAGAGAGAAAGAGTGTGTGTGTGTGTGTGAGTATTTGTGTGCATGTCAGTGTGTGCGTGTGTGTATGTGTGTATGTAACAGTTATATACACACAAATGTGTCTACATACAATAGCTAAGGACCTGTGAGGAAACATCTACATTTTACCAAGACATGATTGGAATAGTAGCTCAATCTCCTTCAGATCTCAACCTAGTTGCGTGGCTGAACGAGAAGAAGAGAGTGGGTGATTCTACCGCAAGTAGTGCTGTCGCAAAGTCGAACTTTGGGTTATATTAGCTTTTACGATCGGGGAGTGGGGTCGGAAAATTCAAGCGCTACCTCGGGCGTTACGCACACTAGTTACATCACTGTCTCAGTTATATATATATATATATATATATATATATATATATATATAATCAAATTTGAGCTAGCCTTGGAATTGTGATTTCCGTCCATACGGTGCACATAAACAGGCCATTGTAGGCAACACTCACTTAGCACAGCTGATACGGTTTTGGTTTCTGTCTTACCAAGGACGTCAAAGTTGATGAGCAGTCACCAACGATGTATTATATCCCATATTAGGACGCTTAACTCTCAAATAATCCAGTCTACATTGCTGTGAATATATACGGTACAAAAAAACGTGTCGGATATCAATAATATAAATTACACGAGTATTTTTGCTTTTTAATTTTACCTCAACTCCTCATATTGGAATAGCTTAGAAAGAATTGGACTCTGCCAAGCTAGCTAGCCCCAGCAAAATCTTTTGTGGTATTTCTTCGACATATTAACAAGTTTGCCCATTAGGAAATACATTTTGTATATAGTGGTGATTGATAAATGGTCAAACGTAGAAATTGTGGACAGTTTATTTAATACTGTAAGTCAGCCAAGGACGATTAGATTTCAGAAACACCAACTTTTGTGACAGCCTATATATTAAATGGCCGCTATTTTTATATAGCTGAAATACAGCTCAGTTCATCCAGTGATTTTGAGCCTATTGGGCAGCAATACGACTGTTAAAAGTAGCAAAATGAGTTTGTGGTTAGTTAAACAGCGGGCGGCCACAAACTGAACTTTGGTGCTTGTTATATTGAATATTGTGGAGGCTTCAAGAATGATGCATTACGTGACGTCTGGCTGCTGATTGGTCCATGATGTCTGGCAGCTGATTGGCTCATAACTCGGCCGATCACACGAAAAGACTGTTACTAAACCTTGATTTTAACATGGCAATTTGTCGATTCAGTTTCGAATCTTGCTACAATGGTTTTGTGCTATCAGCTAATATTGTTTGCTCTTAAATTCAAATCCTAAGCGCATATTCCATTGTGAATTTTTTCCATAAGCTTAATTCTACATGCTTAGGTTTATCTTGAGTTAAATTAAGGACCACAGCAATCGCTGCTCTATTACAAGTTTTCATAAACAGAAACATTTGAATCCGGCACTGAATTCCAGTAAACTACTTCTCAACACCACACTGTTGATTTTGCTCATAGTGATGGATTAGATCCGTTCACTACTGATGCATGACAACTAACACTCCTTTTTTCTTTTTTCTGATTCTGGATCGCATCCCAGAACACATTTCCAAGGAGTAGTGTACACTTTTCATAACAAATTTTCCTTAACTCATTACCTCCCATAATTCTATTAATTGGAATTTGTTTTATGAAACTTTGATTTCTAGCATAAAACAGCCTTAGAAACACACTGGAATGATCAAAATAACATTTCAAAATAACATTTTAAATGGAAATAAGCGAGATATTGGGGGAAAAATTAGCAAACCTCATTTGAATATCAGAGAAATATACCTAGTAGATATAGCAAAAAGGTTAGATATGTGTAAATATTGACAGGTAATTACGAAATTTGTAATTTTTAAGTGATCTCATATGAGATCACTGGTAGGTAATGGGTTAATCTTTTCTGTCGTCTGAAATTGGCTATATTTGAGAGCAGATTTCATCTTTGGGAACAGAAAAATTATAATGTCCGTTGAGACCAAATCTAGAATGCAAGGCAGCGGTAGATGACTGTTATTTCGTACACAGCTAAAATGTCATAAACAAGGAGTGATGTGGGAACAGTTGAAAGATCGTAGCATCCTGGTTTTGTTTGACCATATTTCAAGCCTCTCTCAGATGACTCAATAAAGCTGCGTAAAAACGTTTTGTTGAGACGTCTTTACCCTGTGGAACCAACTCGTGGCGAATAATACTTTTCAAACAAAAATTACAGTCAAATATCGACTGCTTTCACACTTTCCAGAAAATTTTCATCAGCATTTGAATAATTAAAAGGCTTTTGACTGACGTGATACTTTATTTTATTGACAAATTTTTCAGCGAGACGATGCATTTTCATTTTTCATTTTTAAACTCCTATGACACAAACTTTTACAAACGTTGGATTTTGGTCGTCAGGTAGCAATGTTTTACGGATTACAGTACACACTTGATGACAGGCCGTCATCTGTCATTGTAGAAGATCGTCCAGATTTGGAAAAGTTTCCAGGAGATATTTTGCTCCATTTGGAACGCTTGCTATTCATGGCATTGTGCACCGCCCAAACAATCCTTTATATAAGCCTGCTGCAATGTATAGTAAACTTTCGAACAATTTCATAACTTATAACAGACTTTCACGCAAATATTTTGCTCTTCAAAATCCCTCGTTGTTCATCTTGCAATAAACCATCAAGTGCACAAACATTCATTCTGTAGCAAATAGATAAACGATATATTGACATTACATGGTGTAATTATTTCAACGAATTACGAGATGGCCTTCATATAACACAGCAGTCTCGAACAGGCTGCACCAGTTAGCTGGCGAGCTATTTCAAAATTTTAATTTCTATTCCGGTAGATTTACTTACATTTCGTTTATTACCTACAGAATTTTTCTACAACGATGGAACTCTCAGCAGAGTCCTGTTAATGGAATATGAATAATTCACAATTCCTCTAGGAGTTTAACATTGTACTAACTTTATCTACATTTCCCAAAAACCGATGTTTTGGAATAGTTGAGAGAAAAAAATAAGACGAGGTCAAGGTGTAGCTTTCTTATCAAACTTCAGGAAGTGTTCATTCAAAAGACAAGACACACCAACTCTATATGTTTTAGTTATTGAACCTTATTTGGAAAATACGTTGATGGCTTTCAAGTGATTATCAAACATAGCTTCGCAAATTTCAAGTCTAAATCCACCTCCAAATGTATGTATGTATATATGTATGTATGTATATATGTAAGTATGGGATCTTTTTTAAAACGGGGGCCACATTTTTCATTAATGTTTTACGTAGTGTTTTTGGTACCGAAAGACTTTCAAACTTCGTATAATTATCTATTTTGTGTTATAGAACAGAAAGATATTTTTGTATTCGAATTTATTTCATGTAAAAAATTGTCTTATTTCGATAATTTCAACCAATCACTGACAAGTATTCAGTTGTTTACATTTACTCCTTTGGCTGATTAAGCCATAGCTTCGTTTTATTTGCTTTTTTCATTTTCTTTTTTTTTTCTTCGTTTTATTTGCTTTTTTCTTTTTAAATTTGATGTTTTACCCTAACCCTAACCCTAACCCTATCACCGATAGAATTGTTTCAGAATCGTTTGTTTATGTAGTCGGCACTTAATGTATATCGGCTGAATGGACGTCAGTGATTGGTTGAAATTACAGAAATACGACAACTTTAACATGGAATAACTTAGGGATTTCTTTTTTTTTTAAAGAAGACTAAGAGAAAAAGATGTTTTATATGACACATTCTACCAGTGTTCCAAGTTTCAAAGTGTTTCGTTAATGAAAAATGTGGCCCCCGTTTTAAAAAAGATCCTAAGTATGTATGTCTGTATGTATGTCATTATTCAGTTTTATTTCGATATTTTTGCCAATAGAGAAAGAGCCGGTTTCTAACCTAGATCCAAGGTTCCTTCATTGAAATGTCAACATCAACAACAGGGTATTTTTGTAAGTATATATGTATACGTGCAAATTTGTATGTTTTGTTTTATGTATGTATTCTAATGCATATACTTGCATATCTAGGCATGCTGATATCTGCTTAAATAATAAACTTCTGGAAAGTGTAACAGATTTTTACAGTTAAAGAGTGTATATGTATGTATGCACGTGTGTATGTATGTATGTACGTATCTGTATATGTATGTATGCACGTGTGTATGTATGTATGTACGTATCTATATATGTATGTATTATGAACGTACGTATGTACGTACGTATGTACGTACGTACCATCGTACGTGAGTGTGAATGTATTTATATCTGTATGTACTGATTACATACACTGAATACAACCTAAAGTTGATAGTTATGCTTCTCCGTACGGCCCCTTTAAGAGCAAAGTGTATGCGTTGCCCAAGCATGGCCATAATCTTTTGGCTGAAACGAATAAAAGAATATATATGTGTGTGTATGTATATATATATATATATATATATATATATATATATATATATATATATATATTTATACATATATGCATATATTTATACGCACACACGCACACACGCGCGCACACACACACACACACACACACACACACACACACACACACACACACACACACACACACACACACACATATATATTATACTAGAGAAAAAAAAATCAAAACCAAGGAAGAAGGAATATCTCAAATCATTTAGAATAATTTAATTTAATTCTAAATTATAATTCTAAATGACTTGAGATACTCATTCAGCCTTAGTTTTGATCTTTCCTCTAATAAAATATACACCTGTTATAACGGTACCCTAAAACGGACGCCTAGATCCAGCCTTAGGTGTGACCTTGGAACCTAACGGTCGACCAACTATTGCACTTATCTAGCATACCTATTCGTTTATCTCACAAGTGAATTAAACCCCTCATAATCTCTCTCTCTCTCTCTCTCTCCCCCTCTCTCTCCACTCTCTCTCCCAATATATATATATATATATATATATATATATGTAGCCCATGTATATGGTAGAGAAACATGGGTTACAAAAAAAAAAGAGAAAAGAGAAGAGGTTGGTAACGGCTCAAAGAGCCACGGAGAGGTCAATGCTTGGAATCTCGTTGAGAGAGCACATCAGTAGCGAGGTCATCAGACAGAAGTCCGGCGTGAGGGATGTCATTGTAGAATATACACACAGCAAGTTTAGATGGGATGGACACGTCGCCCGGCTCACCGATAATCGGTGGACCCGCGCAGTCGTCGAGTGGTACCCACGTGAGCGGAAACGACTACTCGGAAAGCCGCCACGACGGTGGAGTTACGATTTTAGGAGGGCGGGCGATTGGGACCACGTGGATGAGGAAGACGCGATCCAGGGAGAAGTGGACAGCGTGCTGTGATCAGCGGTGTCAAATGGACGCCCGACGGACTGGTCGGTCAAGGTGATCAAGGTGATATATGTCTTAGAAAGAACTTTTCCCCCACCACCTCCTCTTCTGGTCCTTTCACAATGTAACCTCGTGGGCATCGGTACCATTTTCCTCTTTCTCCGTTTTTCCATTCTCCGAACGTTCCATCTTTCCGACGAAGGGCTACGCCTGAAACGTCATACACTCTCTCTTTCCTTTCCTGAGCGTCCAATAATACTATCCATATCACGTCCTCACTTTTTTGTTTTTTTGTTATTGTTTTTTTGAACTATATATATATAGAGAGAGATAGATAGATAGATAGATATAAATATATATGTGTGTATATATATTTATTATTTAATTGAACGCGACGCATCTATTTCCAAGTGTGTGCATATATATATATATATATATATATATACATGTATACGCATATATATGTATGCATGTATGTATTGTGTGCATGTAATTGAAATTGAAGCTAAGTAAATGATATTCCTATTTTATCAGAAAATTAACAAGACACACAAACAAACTGAATATCTTGTCGTTTATCTGGAGGCTTATTATTTAGCTCTTAATAATTAGTTATTGTTCATAAAATTTTGTGAGCTATTCTGTTTCCTATCTGCTGTACTTTGTAATGTTATGCATTTGCTATCTGTTGCACCTTGTAGCTTTATGCAAATATGTTCTGCCCAGTGCAGTCTTGTTTGCATTATAAAAAGCAGCTCTTGGCAGCTTGGGAAGAATTTGTAATCAATTCCTACTGAACCGATATGATGACGTAACCTTCGGTTTGATCCTCCTTCTTGGTTGACAGAGATGGAATATGCTTCTGTAACGCGATTAAATGCATATGAATATGATATCGAATACATATTTATTCATAATTCATTCTGTTTCCGTACTGTAATAATATGTATGCATGTATGTATGAATGTGTGTGTGTGTATTCTTTTATTTTACTTGTTTTAGTTCATTTAACTGCGACCAAGCTGAGGCACCATATTGAAGAATTTTAGTCCAGGACTTACTTTACTCCTTTTTAAGCCTGTTACTTATTCTATCGGTCCTTTTTGCCGAACCGCTAAGTTGCGTGGACGTAAACACACTGACACCAGATGTCAAGTGGTGTTAGAGTTCAAACACAGACACAAAAACACCCACACGTGGATATATACATATATACGTCTACCAGTCCACTCCCAAGGCTTTGGCCGGTTCGAGGCTATAAGTAGAAGACACTCGTGCAGAGTGCCATGCAGTGGGACTGAACCAGGAACCATATAGTGGGGAAGCAACTTTCTTACCACACAGCCACACCTGCCCCAATATGTGTGTATGTATGTGTGTATATGTGTGTGCATGTGTGCGCATGTTGTGTGTGTGTGTGTGTGTGTGCATGTGTGTGTTAACATGCCAGAGAAGTTGAGACTTTCAGCAGAGACATTTATTAATTTCACAGAAGTACAAAACTCTAATCTCCTTCCGTGTAAGATCCTCTAACTTCAATGCACTTGTAGCGCTCCACCCATGGCAGCCCTCTCAAATGAAGGGGAGGCCTGCCATGATCCTCGTCACAGTCTCTTTCATCTTCTCACTGTCTTCAGAACGACTGCCCCTGAGGTTCCCCTGAGGTTCCCCTTCAGTTTGGGGAACAAAAAGTCACAGAGAGCAAGGTCTGGACCATAGGGAGGGTGAGGGGCAGTTTTGATGTCCACCTCTGCCAAGTTGTTGGATACCAGGATGGAATTGTGGAGTGGTGCATTGTCCTCGTGCAAATGTTCCCAATCCGAGTGGAAGGGCTCTAGGCTATTGCGATGAATTCTTTTCTTGAACTCCTTCAAAACCTCCTCAAAGTTCTCTTTGTTGATGGCCTGACCAGAGGGTGTCAATCTGAGTACAGTGCAATCAGAGGACATGTACCGAGAGTGATAAAAATCAAACAGTCAACATCATGGTGTTTGGAGTGATCACTAGTGATGGCGACGTTATACCTCCATTTATCTTCCCACATAAACTCAGATTCAACACGGAGGCCTACATCAAGTGCCTGGAGGAAGTAGTGTTCGCCTGGGTCAAGTTAGCAGTTCACCAAGCAGAGATCTATAAAATAAATGATAGACTGAAATACGTACTGAGGTCAGTATGATCAATTAAATTGTTGAAGGCGACACACGAAAGACTAAACCCAGTATATCAATCATTGTTTTGGTTTGGAATTCCTTTCATAATCATTAAATCGAAATTGGATTGTAAAATAAATATTCCTACTTAACAAGCTAAACACGTTCAGTGATATTGCTATATAACAGACTTCCATTTCTGAAATGAAAATGTGCGCACATAAACCTCATTTACGTTGTTTGTACCATTTAAAATAATTTGATTGGCTATTATGTTTAGCTCAATAATTATTTTATAATACTTCGTGTGACGAAAACATACATATGTACATACGCACATATACTTATGTACGTACACACACACACACACACACACATATATATGCATACATATGTATATACACATGTGTGTATATATATATATATATATATATATATACATATATATATACATGTATATATATATATATATATATGGAGAGAGGGATGTATATATATACATACATATAATTACGCACACACATATCTACATTCATGCATACTAATATACATACATGCATACGTATACATACATTTATATATTCATACGTGTGTGTATGTGTGTGCACGTGCGTGTGTGTCTGCATGCGTGTGTAGGTAAGCAGCGAATTGGCAGTAACGCTAGAGTGTCGTTTAGAATTCCGCGCTATATTTGTTCTGACTCTCTGCGTTTTGTGTTCAAGTCATGCCAATGTCAACTTTGCCTTTCATCTTTTCAGAGTCGATAAAAACATTAAAAAAATTGCCAGTTCAGAGTTGTTGGAATGGCAGAAATGTAAAAACGTCGAGCTGGCAGAAACGTTAGCACGCCGGGCGAAATGCTTAACGGTATTTCGGCTGCCGTTACGTTCTGAGTTCAAATTCCATTGAGGTCGACACAATACACGATTTAACAACAAATGTAAACACACGCGCGCGCGCGCATATTAGGTGCAAGAATGATTGTGTGGTTGAGAAGTTTGCTTCCCAACCACATGGTTCCAAGTTCAGTCCCTCTGCATGGTGCCTTGGGAAAGTGCTTTCTACTACAGCCCTAAGTCAACCACAGACTTGTGAGTGAATTTGGAAGGCCAAAACTGCAGCGTTGTTCATCAGAAAACGACCGAAAAACAAGGTTATAAAGAAGAGTTGCTTGCTTCATACTCCTCGTGTGCCGATTCTGCCCATAAGAAAGGAATAAATGATACAATGTGGTTGTAGGTCATAACACCCGGGCAACGACGGGGTGCATTGCTAGTATATATATATATATATGTGTGTGTGTATATGTAATGTATACACGCACACACATATATATCACCAATCACCTATACCGACAAGATTACTGGATATTTTGCTTATAGCACTGGTCACAATGCGCTTCCAATTCTTTCTTGGTTGTATTTTTATTTTCCACCTCAGCCCAAGTCGTTTAAGTGAATCGTCATCTAGCGCCGGGTAGGCTTTCTCATAGGTATCTTCAGATCGCTTAGATACCACTTGGAAACTTCACGGCTCCACTTGTTGTCTGTGATCCTTGTGACATGTACGATCGAGTAGAAGTTATGCTTTCAACATTCTGCTTTCCGTTCTAGAATTACTTCAATACAACTCTCCGAGGGAGCCAGGCTTATTGTAATATCTCCACGTGACTGTTTACTGGCTTTTTGCATATTCCATCTGTAAATTATGAACATAACTATTGTTATGCATCTCCGAAGTTTCTGAAACAGCTGTCGCGTCAAGAAATTATTTATTTTTTCTTCTTAGTATGTTGTTTATATATATATGTGTGTGTATATATATATATATATATATATATATATATATATATATATATATATGACACACACACACACACACACAAACACACACAATGACACAAATGCATGCACACATAAGGATACACATCTTAGAAGAACAGAATGGAGTAAGTGAAGCAGGAACACACACGGAAACGAAAAGTGCCGCTGAAGAGGTCACAGATGTGACGAAAGATTTCTGAACAATGGACAGGCGTAAAAATTTAAAAAAGTAAATAATAAATAAAATGACCATCCCAAAATACAACAATATATATATATATATACATAATATTTTTAAGCATACGTATACACAAAAACTTAAGTATAGAAGGAAAAGAGTACTCAATGCCTATGTAAAGTATTTTTAAATATAGTAATAAAATTTCATCATGTAACCTAGAATATCCAATGGAAGCTGGGCTTTCATAGGATATTCCGGGTCACACGATAAAACAAGGAACTACTTTTCTGTGCTCCTCTCGCAGTGGACATTTGAAAAACATGTACAGACTTGCCTCTCTAAACTACACACAACACATACATACATACACATATATATATATGTATGTTTATATATAGGCGCAGGAGTGGTTGTGTGGTAAGTAGCTTGCTTACCAACAATATGGTTCCGAGTTCAGTACCACTGCGTGGCACCTTGGGCAAGTGTCTTCTACTATAGCCTCGGGCTGACCAAAGCCTTGTGAGTGCTGAAAGAAGCCCGTCGTATATATGCATGTGTATATATATATATACATATATATATATATATATATATATATATATATATATATATATATATATGTGTGTGTGTGTGTGTTTGTCCCCCTCCCCCCCAACATTGCTTGACAACTGATGCTGGTGTGTTTACGTCCCCGTAACTTAGCGGTTCGGCAAAGAGCCCGATAGAATAAGTACGAGGCTTACAAAGAATAAGTCCTGGGGTCGATTTGCTCGATTAAAGGCGGTGCCCCAGCATGGCCACAATCAAATGACTGAAACAAGTAAAGAGTATATATATATATATAAAATTAGGATTCAGATAGAATCAGGTAGTTGAAAAGGTATGCACCAGGTAGGGGTGGGTAATCCCTATGGTCGGTGAGAGTCGAACTACCAGATAGGATACCATCCCTATGAGTATTCATCACCTAAAGAGCTGGTCCAAATCAAACGTTACTTTGAATAGTACATTGTTGGTATACTCTACGGTGTCTGACAAGTTGTAAATTCTCTTGGTGTATTATAATCAAATGAATAATAACATACGATGGATAATTGTCACATGATGAAATAAGAAACTACGTTTCTTGCTCATTGTGGCCTACACTTCTCTCACAATGGACATCTGAAAAATACTACATACTTGGCTGTCTAGGAAGCCGCCTGCTAAACTACACAATGTATATTATTATTCATTTGATTATATATATAATTGAGCAGTATATCACTGGTTAAATAATTTCACGCCGACTATTGCGCTTGGTAATATTGATGACTCCTCAAACATGCTGGCGGGAAGTGCATTGCCTGTTATATGCTGGAGGTATGTATGTAATCCTAGCTGACTTCATGATCATAAAAAGAATTGGAACGGCTAGTCAACAGTAATGTCATTTTACGGGGTCGAGGAGAAGAGTTGTTACACGAAGATCGATCTCAACTGTGAGTGGGCATATGTCGGCCAAAAATGGGAAGGGCGGTGTTCCCAAAATGAATTTCTTTCCATGTAGGCAGTAACGAAATATTTCGCTTGGTGAGTTCAGAAAAGCAACTGATCGTGTGAATATTTTTGAATGATGCTCCTTCCGACCAAGCCAAGCTTGCAACCTTTATTTACATTCAGATATGGCCCATGTTGATTCAGCATTCTCTTGTTAATTTTATATGGTGTTCCGTCCTCTTTTAATGGCCATATACAGCTGGTTAACGTTGTAGCCTTGAGTCACTCTTACATTCTAAAAGATGATCTGTGATTACTGAGCCTGGAATTAAAAGCAACCCCCTGCCATTACCCAACATATTTTTTGTACATGTCCCACCTACCGTTGTTGTTCGACAACACTATCTCTGTTTCATATACCAAGGCCTCTGTGCTGCATTGACCACGTGTGTGTGTGTGTGCGCGCGCGGCAAAATTTATAGTTCATAATTATTTATAGCATACACACTCAGACATTTAGTCTATTTAGCTTCCACAACAGTGCTAGTGTTGTCAACGTGAATTAACTAATAGAAGCATTACACGAAGGTAAGGATCTTATTGAGGTGTTAATAAAGGCTGAAACTAGTCAGACTAATAATTTTCCTAACCACAAAGAGAAAAAAACTGAGGTTTAGTTGCAACGTTCACTCTTCACAGCAAGACTGAAATGAACGTTTTCTGGGAACATGTATCTGTAAGTTTACAGTAATTCTACACAAATACCTTGAATAGAAGATCAGAGTTAATCTCTAAGTATCAACATGAGAACAAACCCAACTAAACTATCAAGTCAAATTAAATGCAAACACCCCTGCAACAAAAAGTTCATCAGCTGTCATCCTTCACAGTTTCAAAATACAAACTGATTAAAATAACTTATTTTTACACACATTAGACTTGCTGTATTTTGAAACATGGTCCTGTATTGAAAGAAATTTGTTTTTCATCAGTCCAAGGGTTACATGATCAATAACCACTGCCTTGCTTTTGTGTGTTTTATACCTATAGTACTGGAAATCTGAAAAATACCATGAGGCTTTGTATATGAATAGATAAATATGTCATGTTCTGCAGATAACTGCTGGCTAGATGAATGACACATTTTCTAATGAATTTTTGGCAACCAATTAAATTTCGATCCCTAATAATATTATGAAGTGTTTATGAATAGGCATAGCTTTATGGTTAAGCAGCTAGCTTTCTAAAATTTTTGTTTTGGTTTCAGTCCCACAGTATGACATTGGACATGCTTTGTGAGTGGATTTGGTAGAAGGGCATCATGTGTGTGTGTATGTGTGTTTGTGTGAGTATATGTGTGATCGTTCCTCACACAACTTGACAACAGGTGTTGGTTTATTTACATCCATGCAATTTAGCAGTCCAGCAAAACAGACCAATAGAATAAGCAGTAGAGTCGATCTGTTTGATTAAAGCACTTGAATATAATACCTCCAGCATGGCTGCAGTCCAATGAGTGAAACAAATGAAAACATTAGAAAAGAGTAAAAAAAATATTGTCACCTTCATCAATGCTTCAATAATCAGTTAACATGAAATTCCGAGTAAAGATACCATAAGATTCAGGGTCAAGCATTCTGTACTTATGACTTCATTTGTAAACAAAAACACCCACCCATCCACAAATATAACAAGCTATGGCGATCTTACATTACCAGTTCCAAAGCTGTCAATAAACCATGTGTGTTTATTTACATCACATTGGCCTTTTCCGTAACCCTGACCCTAAAACCCTTTTGCGGAAAAGGCCGATGTGATGTAAATAAACACACGTGGTTTAGGTGACAGCTTTGGAACTGGTAACATAAGATCGCCCAAGCTATAATTCAAACCATTCTCAAGTGTATCCCATTGCGATTTCAATGTCAGTCCAAGTTATAACAACAATTCTTATTTTCTTTTTTCTTAAATTTTCTTTTGTTTTCTGTTTTTTTTTTTAAAGACAAAAACTTATTTATTCATAATAGTGCTTACAGGCCAACAAAATAACAAAGCAAAATTTGAAATTCTCCCTTGCTCACTCTCTTTCTCTCTGACTCTCTCTCTCTCTCTTTCATTCTTACTCCCTCTATTTCTCTCTCTCATATTATTTTAGTCATTCTGTTTGTTAAAAAGAGAAAAAAATATATATAAAAATGAAATGTATAGTTAGAATAACTTTTCTTCTTCCTCCTCCACGACAAGAGATCAAACTTCTCTAAGTGAGATATATATTCTCATCTAAAGCTAAGATATAGATAAAAAATAGGTAAATAAATAAGTAAATAAATAAATTAATTAATTAACAATAACAATAATAATAATGACAATTCTTTCAACTATAGGATCAAAACCTAAAATTTTTAAGGAACGGGGCTAACCAATTATATCGACCCCAGTGCTTGACGGGTATTCATTTTACCAACCCTGGAAAGATAAAAGGCAAAGTTGACCTTGGTGAAACTTGAACTCAGAATGTAAAGACAGATGAAATGCCACTAAGCATTTTGCCCAGTGTGCTAATAATTCTGCCAGCTTGCTACCTTGGTAGTAATAATAATAATAATAATAATAATAATAATCATCCTTCCTGCAATAGGCACAAAGTTTAAAATTTGGGGGGAGGGGTGGCTAGTTGATTACATCGAGCCCAGTGCATAACTGGTACTTTATTTCATTGATCCTGAAAGGATGAAAGACAAAGTTGACCTCAGCAGAATTTGAACTCAGGATATAAGGACAGACAAAATGCCACCTAAGTATTTCACCCAGCATACTAATGATTCTGCCAGCTCACTGCGTTACATAATAATAATAATAATGATGATAATAATAATAATAATAATAATAATAATGATAATAATAAAATAATAATAACAATAATAAAGATTTCAAATTTTGGCACAAGGCCAGCAACTATGAGGACGGGGTGGGGTGGGGTGGGGTGGGAGTGGGCTGGGGGGCTAATTGATTACATCAGCCCCAATGCTCATCTGGTATTTATTTTATCGACCCAGAAAGGATGAAATGCAAGGTTGACCTCAGCAGAAAATTTGAACACAATTAAAATGCTGCTAAGCCTTTTGTCGAACATGCTACCATGATTCTACCAGCTAACTTCCCTAATAATAAAAATAATAACGATAAATAATAATAATAATAATAATGATGATAATTATAATAATATCAACAACAAGAACAACGGTAATAATAATGAGAAATTTGCAGTGAAATTAAACAGAAGCCTACAGTCAGAATCATGAGGAAATTCACAGAAACTTTTTAAATGCTATTTGAGGCACTGAGTAATCAAGTTCACTGGAAATTAAAATGCTAGATATATATATATATATATATGTGTGTGTGTGTGTGTGTGTGTTTACATATATGTAGTTCAGAAAAAAACAAAAAACTTTGGTTTCTCAATTGTCTTGTTATTTAGCTGCAAGTTGGCCCTTACCATGTACACCTATTATCAAAGGTGTTCCAGATATGCCTATCACATCTTAGATTTAAGAATGTTATAACTGGACGTTATTATCTAATGTATTTTTCTTATGATGTTAGGGTCTGGTCTGAGGGATATTTTTACCGTTTTTAGCAAGTTGAGCATCCACTAAGAGAAATAAAAGATGAAAAGCATATTTTTCAAGGGAAATTCCGGAAAAATCTTCAGATGATTTATAATGGAATAATATAGTGTTAGCCCTATGGTTTAATTTTTGTCTCAAAGTTTTTAGCTTGTTTTTGTACAAGGCCCCTAATATGAGTTGTGAGTACAAGTAATTAGATTGACATCAGTATTTGACAGATATTCCGTCAACCTTGGAAGGATGAAAAGCAAAGCTGATTTACCAAGATTTAACTCAGAGTGTAGAGTAAATTGCAATTAATAAATTCAACTCTAATTTTCAATTGATTTAAGAATGCTGTCATCAATGAGTATTGATTTTCCAGCTGTAAAAATCAGGCAATTTATTTTGATTTCAAATTTTTTGCACAAGGCCAATAATTACAAGGAAGGGGACTAAATCAATTACATTGACCCCCAGTGCTCAATTGATCCTCGTTTTATTTACCCCGCTTTATTGACCCCCCCCCCTCCACATCCCCACCAAAAAAAAAAAAAAGAAAGGCAAAGTCGACCTCAGTGGAATTTGAACTCAGAACAAAGACAAATGAAATGTCATTAAGCATTTTGCCTGGCAGGCTAATAATTCTGCCAGTTTGCTGCCCTTAATACATCTAACATTAGTTTCAAATTTTAGCACAAGGCCAGCAATTTTTTGGGGAAGGGAGAAATTGATTACATCAACACCAGTACTCAACTGGTACTTATTTTATTGACCCCTAAATGGATAAAAGGCAAAGTCGACCTCTGTGCAATTTGAACTCAGAATGCAAAGACGGATGGAATGCTGCTAAGCATTTTGCTAGGCAAGCCTAGGATTCTCCCAGCTCACTGTCTTTAACAGAGTTAATATTAATTTCTAATATAGCCAAAAGGCCACAAATTTTAGGAGGTTTATAGTCAAACGACATCACTCCCAGTGGAGTTTAAGGTGCTTGATATTATTAACCCCTAGAAGGATGAAAAGCAAAGTTGACTCTCGCAAGGCTTGAAAACAGAAAATAAAGCACTATATCCCATATATACCCCTGCTTGCATTTTCGCAATGCAAAACCTGCTCCTACTTGTTTGGACATGAACTCGCCAGGAAACATCTGACTGAGCATACAAAATATTCAGTAGGTGGTCAACACCCATAGCTAACAGTTGCATACTGTCCTTCTCTTCCAAATTGTGAAAGCTTACCATAACGTTTAATCTAAATGCAGTGAAATTTTAAGAATTAATTTTTTTAAGGGCACATATTCTTTATTACTCTAGGCACAAGGCCTGAAATATTTTGGCGAGGGGGGCCAGTTGATTAGATCGTCCCCAGTAAACAACTGGTACTTAATTTATCGACCCCAAAAGGATGAAAGGCAAAGTCGACCTCAGCAGAATTTGAACTCAGAACATAAAGACAGACGAAAAACCACTAAGCATTTTGCCCAGCATGCTAACATTTCTGCCAGCTTGCTGTCTTTTTTTATGGGCACATATGGGTTAACAGTGCAAGGAGTTTTGTCCTTATGCTCTACCAATCCACCAATCCACAGTCATTTTAATAGTTATAATATTAGCAAGAACTCAAATGCCTTTACCAAATTAGGAACAGTGAGTATTCTCAAATAGCTCTATTTCTGGTATGGAGTTGTACCAGAAATTCTACCCTTCAAAAGCAATATTTTTTTTATATCATCATCATCATCATTTAACATCTACTTTTCCATGCTTGCATGGGTTTGATGGTATCTGTTGAAATCCTTATGGCTGCATGATCGTCCTGTCACCAACCCTCACCTGTTTCCAGGCAAGTTAATATTGTCTTTGGGCGGACATGGTTTTCATGGAAAACTAGAAACGAACAACACCGTTTGTTGATGGTGAGGCTCATTTACATTTATCATATGATGTCTTGACAAAGGTACACACACATACATGCATATATATATATCTATATCTATACATATATATATATATATGTGTGTGTGTGTGTGTGTGTGTGTGTGTGTGTGTGTGTGTGTGTGTGTGTGTAAATAATATGTGACAATTATTCGGTAGCCATGATAAAACTCAGAGTTTTGGATGCCGGGGTGGAAACCCACACCACCATCTCTTCAGTTATCTGGCCATTGAAAGATGTTAGATAGCATTTTTCAATGACCAGATAACTGAAGAGATGGTGGTGTGGGTTTCCACCCCGGCATCCGAAACTCTGAGTTTTATCATGGCTACCGAATAATTGTCACATATTATTTACAGATAAATTCCTCTATTTACATAATATTGAGATCTCTTTCTCTCTTTTGTTGTTTTTTCTATCAATATATATATATATATATATATATATATATATATATATGATTCATATATATATGTATATCTGTACCTATATCTATTCATACATATACACACACACACACATATATATATATACACACACACACATATATATATATATACACACACACACGTGTGTGTGTCTTAAAATAATATTAGTATAGAATATTTTGAACATTTTAAATATATTATGCACTTTAACTTCTCCTAGAAATTATATATCTAATAATATATCTTGTAATAATAACCCAAAATATTGTGCTGACAAGTACTGCCCACTTCCTTAGAAAAATCCTATCAGTTTAAATGTTTGTATTGTATTATTACATGGAGGTATTTTACTAATGCCCTCACCACTTCCCCTTTCACTTATATTTCAACATCTGTTCACCTTCACTTGCCCTAGGGTGATGGTTGTGTCCTGGCAAGTGATTGCATCAAACGTTCAGATTAAAAGTAAACAACAGTGACAATAGAAAATAATAATAATAATAATAATAATAATAATAATGACAGCGAAACGGGCTGATTACTACCTAGCTCAGATACCAGGAAACCCCAACATGGCTGAACTGCCCATATCCTACGTAAAATACTGTCTATGTGATCTCAAATTTTAAAACAAACACATAATTTTCTTATGGTTCCTTAAACATTCTCTAGAACAACACTATGTACAAATCGAAATATATGGTACCCTAGGCATAACACCTACATGAACTTCTAACTTGTTGTCTCTTGAGGTCTCTGGGTGAGACTTGGATCCAACTTGTACAAATGCAAAGCAAAAGTCAAACATAAAATAATAATAATAATAATAATAATCCTTTCTACTGTAGGCACAAGGCCTGGAATTTTTTTTTTTTTTTGGTGGGGGGTGGAAGTCGATCACAGTGACCCCAGTACGTGACTGGTACTTAATTTATCGACCCCGAAAGGATGAAAGGCAAAGTTGACCTCGGCGGAATTTCATCTCAGAACGTAGCGACAAGCAAAATACTGTTAAGCATTTCGACCAGCATGCTAACAATTCTGCCAGATCGCTGCCTTAAATAATAATAATAACAATAATAATAATAATAATAATAATAATCCTTTCTACTATGACCACAAGGCCAAGAGGGGGTGGATGAGTTGATGTCATTGATCTCAGTATCTGACTGGTATCATTTCATCAACCCTGGAAGAAAGAATGGCAAAAATCAACCTCAGTGAATATTTATGATGACTGTACACAGGCACAAGCACAAGTAAATGATTCGATTGACTCTAAGATTTGAGACCCCAGCGCTTGATTAGTACTTTATCAAGGTCAGAAGGCTGAAAGGCAAAGTTGATCTCAACAAGATTTGAACCCAGAAACTAAACAGATGTAACTATATACTGAAAAACATTGTTTAGCATTAACTTTATTTTATCAACCTCTAGAAGGATGAAAGGACAATTCTACCAATTCATTGCCATAATAATAATAATAATAATAATAATAATGATAGTTTCAAATTTTGACACAAGGCTAGCAATTTCGGGGAAGGGGCAAGCAAGTTGATTACATTGACCCCGGTGTCCAACAGGTACTTATTTTATTGACCCCCGAAAGGATGAAAGACAAAGCCAACCCCAGGAACATTCAAACTCAAAACCTAAAAATGGATGAAATGCCGCTAAGCAGGCACAGGAGTGGCTGTGTGGTAAGTAGCTTGCTTACCAACCACATGGTTCCGGGTTCAGTCCCACTACATGGCACCTTGGGCAAATGTCTTCTAGTATAGCCTCGGGCTGACCAAAACCTTGTGAGTGGATTTGGTAGACAGAAACTGAAAGAAGCCCGTCGTACATATGTATATGTATATATATATGTGTGTTAGTGTGTCTGTGTTTGTCTCTCCAACATCACTAGACAACTGATGCTGGTGTGTTTACGTCCCCGTAACTTAGCAGTTCGACAAAAGAGACCGATAGAATAAGTACTAGGCTTACAAAGAATAAGTCCTGGGGTCGATTTGCTCGACTAAAGGTGGTGCTTCAGCATGGCTGCAGTCAAATGACTGAAACAAGTAAAAGAGATTAAGCATTTGACGAAGTGTGCTTACAATTCAGTCAGCTCACCTTAATGATAATAATGATAATAATAATAATAATAATAATAATAATAATAATAATGATAATAATACTAATAATGATACAACTAATAACGATACTAATTATAATGAATTCTAGCATTAGCACAAGGCCACAAAACTTAGAAGGAGGATTAGTTGATAAATCTGT
>NC_142929.1:16209909-16212000 GCF_046866305.1 Octopus bimaculoides | reverse complement strand
TGTGTGTGTGTGTGTGTGTGTATATATATGTATATATCTCTGTGTGTGTGTGTGTGTATATATGTATATATCTGTGTGTGTGTGTGTGTGTGTGTGTATATATGTATATATCTGTGTGTGTGTGTGTATATATGTATATATCTGTGTGTGTGTATATATATGTATATATCTGTGTGTGTGTGTGCGTGTGTAATATATATGTATATATCTGTGTGTGTGTGTATATATATGTATATATCTGTGTGTGTGTATATATATGTATATATCTGTGTGTGTGTATATATATGTATATATCTGTGTGTGTATATATATGTATATATCTGTGTGTGTGTATATATATGTATATATCTGTGTGTGTGTGTGTATATATGTATATATCTGTGTGTGTATATATATGTATATATCTGTGTGTGTGTATATATATGTATATATCTGTGTGTGTGTGTATATATATGTATATATCTGTGGTGTGTTGTGTATATATATGTATATATCTGTGTGTGTGTATATATATGTATATATCTGTGTGTGTGTATATATATGTATATATCTGTGTGTGTGTGTATATATATGTATATATCTGTGTGTGTGTATATATATGTATATATCTGTGTGTGTGTATATATATGTATATATCTGTGTGTGTGTAGTGTTTCGTGTGTGTGTATATATATGTATATATCTGTGTGTGTGTGTATATATATGTATATATCTGTGTGTGTGTATATATATGTATATATCTGTGTGTGTGTATATATATGTATATATCTGTGTGTGTGTATATATATGTATATATCTGTGTGTGTGTATATATATGTATATATCTGTGTGTGTGTATATATATGTATATATCTGTGTGTGTGTATATATATGTATATATCTGTGTGTGTGTATATATATGTATATATCTGTGTGTGTGTGTGTGTGTGTGTGTATATATATGTATATATGTGTGTGTGTGTATATATGTATATATCTGTGTGTGTGTTGTGTGTGTAGTGTGTGTGTGTATATATATGTATATATCTGTGTGTGTGTATATATATATGTATATATCTGTGTGTGTTTGTGTGTGTGTATATATGTATATATCTGTGTGTGTGTGTGTGTATATATATGTATATATCTCTGTGTGTGTGTGTATATATATATGTATATATCTGTGTGTGTGTGTATATATATGTATATATCTGTGTGTGTGTGTGTGTGTATATATATGTATATATCTGTGTGTGTGTGTGTGTGTGTATATATATGTATATATCTGTGTGTGTGTGTGTGTGTATATATATGTATATATCTGTGTGTGTGTGTATATATATGTATATATTTGTGTGTGTGTGTGTGTGTATATATATGTATATATCTGTGTGTGTGTGTGTGTGGTATATATATGTATATATCTGTGTGTGTGTGTGTGTGTATATATATGTATATATCTGTGTGTGTGTGTGTGTGTGTGTATATATATGTATATATCTGTGTGTGTATATATATGTATATATCTGTGTGTGTGTGTATATATATGTATATATCTGTGTGTGTGTGTATATATATGTATATATCTGTGTGTGTGTATATATATGTATATATCTGTGTGTGTGTGTATATATATATGTATATATCTGTGTGTGTGTATATATATGTATATATTTGTGTGTGTATATATATGTATATATCTGTGTGTGTGTGTATATATATGTATATATCTGTGTGTGTGTGTATATATATGTATATATCTGTGTGTGTGTGTATATATATGTATATATCTGTGTGTGTGTATATATATGTATATATCTGTGTGTGTGTGTATATATATGTATATATCTGTGTGTGTGTGTGTGTATATATATGTATATATCTGTGTGTGTGTGTGTGTGTATATATATGTATATATCTATGTGTGTGTATATATATGTATATATCTGTGTGTGTGTATATATATGTATATATCTGTGTGTGTGTATATATATGTATATATCTGTGTGTGTGTGTATATATATGTATATATCTGTGTGTGTGTATATATATGTATATATCTGTATGTGTGTATATATATGTATATATCTGTGTGTGTGTATATATATGTAT
>NC_142929.1:16142409-16204909 GCF_046866305.1 Octopus bimaculoides | reverse complement strand
CTGTGTGTGTGTGTGTATATATATGTATATATGTGTGTGTGTGTATATATGTATATATCTGTGTGTGTGTGTATATATACGTATATATCTGTGTGTGTATATATATATATGTATATATCTGTGTGTGTGTGTGTGTATATATATGTATATATCTGTGTGTCTGTGTGTGTATATATATAACATGTGTGTGTGTGTGTGTATATATATAACGTGTGTGTGTGTATATATGTATATATAATACATATATTCATGTGTGTGTATATATATATATATATATATATTCATGTGTTTGTGTGTGTATATATATATATATATTCATGTGTTTGTGTGTGTGTATATATATATATATATATATATATATATATATATATATACGGATTATGTGCGTGTGTAAAACATGAGAAATTAGCCATGAAAACAGTAAAATATAAACATTTGACTGTTAAAGAACGATAAAATCCAAAGAGCAAACAATAAAGAATCAAGAATATAGTTATGACCGGAGAACTAAAAATAACCCAAGTTAAGTAAGAAAAATATAAACAAAAGATGAAAAACTAATAATTCTTAGAAGATAAAGAGCCAAGAATATAAACTAATATGAACAATGGAAAACGAAAACTGAGAATAGAACCAAAAATGAGGAACGAAGTATATAAGTCAAGAAAACATCATCCAGTGATAGAATTCCTTTCGTAGATGACAGAGCCTTCAAGTTTGTGTAGTTTATCTCCATGCTTTTTTCATGTCTTTTCTGTTTCGTGTATATTTTCAGTTTCTTAAAGATTGTCTTCTAGAGTTTAATCTAAGTATATCCGTTATCCTATGACAGGGCTGAGAAAGATTTTGTTCGTTTTTTCGTTTCAGTCATGCGGCTACGGTCATACTGGAGTACCACTGTGATTTTGTAGCTTTGCATATCATTCTTCTTTGGCTGATTTCTTCCCTCTGGTGGGGTTTCATATCATCAATCCTGCATCTGGTTTTTCCTTTGGTTATCGGGTCATTTAGTGTATGATGGCATCTGACACTGCTACCCTCGTCTGTACCTCGTGTCAGGCCGTTAGTTCATTCGGTATTGTGGACAGGAAGAGGTCTTGTTCCGTTTTGAAAACATCCACAGCCAAATTCTCTAGGTTTCTTCATTTTCCGTTTTTTTGGGGGTTTTTTTTTGCTGTTGTTGAAACGATACTGAAAAGTTTGAAGGCTAGCAAAGGCTAAACACACATGTTTCATCATTTATATACCATCACGTACGTATACCTATATATACATACGTATATATGCACATGAACAACGGAAAAGCCCCCTCGTGAAATTAATGTGCAGGTAGATGAGCACTCCACAGACACACGGAACCTTAATGTAGTTCTCATGGAAATTCAGCATGATATAGAATGGAACAAAACTACCTCTTTGAATCTCATGTACCACTCGTCTTTGCCATCTGAGTGAACTGGTGCAACGTGGAATAAAGCGTCTTGCTCAACGACTATAGGCACAAGGTCTGAAATTTTGTGGGAGGGGGCTAGTCGATTATATTGATTTCAGTGCGTAACAGGTAATTTTTTTCACTGACCTCGATAGGATGAAAAGCAAAAACAACCTCTGCGGAATTTGAACTCAGAACGCAAGGAAGTACGAAATGCCAGTGAGCATATTGCCTGACGTGCTAACGATTCTGCCACCTCGCCGCCCTGATTGAACAAAATAATCCTTTCTTCTAAAGGCAAAAGACCTGAAATTTTGGGGAGGGCATGAGTCGATCACATCGACCCCGGTGTTTCACTTTATTTATCGACCCCGAATTTGAACAAAATAATGAAAACACCTTTTAGATAGAATTTTTATTATTTATTTGGCATCAGACTCAGTTTTAATACATCAAATAAGTGACTCATATACGTTGTGAATGGTAGGGGAATTTTTAGATATTCTTCATGTAAAATCCGCTTTAGTGCTTTCAACGGCAATGGCGGAGAGTAGTGGATCCTCACTTACTAATCCAAAATGCAGCATATAATTTCAATAATAATCAGATCTGATGATTTGGGGCGACAGCCCAAGTGATCTACTTTACTTCTGTGTTCTTCTTACCGATTTTGGATAAAATTAGCGATGTGACTCCTCTTAGAAGATTGTGCTGCCATCAAGGAGCAATATGTGTGCCACAGGATGGACATGGTCAGCCAAAGCAACCAGGTAATCCTTGGCATTAACTCTGACATGGAAAACAGTTAAAGAGTCAAGAGAATTCTGCCGTGATATGACTGTCCAAATCCTCACAAAACCACCTCCATAATTCATGAAAGGGTCTCGTTCCAAAGTGGGGAAAAGTAGGTGAATGATGTCTCATTAGAAAAGATAACATATTTCCATTGAGCCATTTACCACTTATAATAATCTAGACAAGCGGTTCTCAACTGCGGCCCTCAAGAATCCTTCCGGCGGCCCCCGATGATCTTCTCTCAATAAATATAATATTTTTTTACTTCTGTTTCACTTTTCTTGGTGCGGCCCCTAAAAACAATCCAGGTTTTGGATCTGACTCGGATCTTAAATCGGTTGAGAACCGTTTATGTACCCACCATTTTTGTCGCTTATCAATAAGTATGCGCGGGAGAGGTTTAGCAATTGCGGCCCTTCTGTTGTGTCCATATTCATGGAACACACAAAGAATAGTTTCGTTTTGATAGAGGGTGGATAAACTGGTGGTTTAACTCGCTGTCACTTTTGCTGTCGTAATTCGATGGTTTTTAGATACCAATACGTTTCAGTATTCGACGGTTTCTCTCTCTGAGCTTTGCCTTCCGTCCAGAATCATGCTTACCAGAACTGGTAGAACTTGGTTTAGAAATGCTAACATGATTTGAGACACTGTACTTCTCGAAACATGAAACTATTCATCAGTTTTAGTAACTGAAGCTCTAGTTATCAACGCTTTAAAAATTTGTTCTTTTTGGAAATCGGATAGCTCGTGCATTTTAGCCTATTTAATATCTGCCAAAACAACTTACCATGAAGCGCAAGGCATGCATAGTGCATATGAACAAATATATACAAACTAGAACAGTTCTGCATATTGCTAATAGAAGAAAATAGTTAATAAAAAGTGTTGATTCTATTATTTTGTCCAACACACTATATATATATATATATATATATAAGAGAATTCACAAAAAGAAAAAGACGAAGACAGGTGGTGCAGACAATAAACAGATGTATTAGTTAACGCTGGGGAAGTGAAAGTCTTTAACGCTTTGAGCTTACGCTCCCCCACAGGAAGAAACAAGGAGAGAAAATAATGTGTAGTGGCTAATATATATATATAGTCAATTCAAATAAACATGGATAACATGAGAACGTGCATAAGAAATGTATTAGCTTGACGATCGGTGAAAGGAGAAAGAATTTCAAAGGAAAAGAAATTGCCAACGGTACACGTGTAATATATATATATGTATATATATATGCGTACGTGCGTGATTGTATGTAATATATACAGTCATAGGTAACCTAGGTAGAAAGATATATATAAACGGAAAATTTAACTATTTTTCCAAAGTTTGAAAGAAATGATGAACAGTCGTCTATATTCTGACCAATCTCGGAAAAATAAGAACCCAACCTGTTTATATACTCAACAAATCCAGTAGCTACAGGACACCGGTGGAACTAATTTGCATATCATAAGCGTTGAACATTATATTTAATATCATGGGTCTGTCAATGGGGAGCTCAGTTTACGCAGTATCGAGGTAAGATATGCTTGTGTGCGTATGTCTCATTATTCAGTTTAATTTCAAGATTTCTTGCCAGGCTCCTTCATTAGAATTTCAACACTAGCCGGGTATTTTTGTATGCGTGTATGTATGTATGTATACTTGCAGATTTGTGTGTTTTGTTTTATGTATGTATTCTCATGCAAAGACTTGCATATCTAGATATACTCATATATACCTAAATGATAAATTTCTAGAAAGTTTTACAGATTTTCGCAGTTCCAGTGATGGATTGGATCTGTAGCCTTCGAATCAGCTTTCTTTTTTCTTGCTTTTGAAAAGCCTACTTTCTCAAGTTGGTATTTAGGCAGTGTGTTACTTATTTCAGTGCATCAATAATTACAGGTATAAACCTGAACTTGAAATCTGGATAGAGTGACTGCAGATTTTTGGATATATGTATGTACAAACACACCTGCACACACATGCGAAATTTAAATTTGCTATCGCACCACTGAAAATGTACAGCAGTTATTTAAAATGTTCTGGCGATTTGAGATTTAATCACTCACTACCAGCTTCATTATCATTACTAGTTAAATTTCTCACCCTTAATTCTAATGTTCTTATTATTTGGCAGTTGATTAAATAAATTGCAATAACATTCTTGGTAGCGAATCAATGAACCAATCTTGCTCTCCTTTATTTAACAAATATCTCGCGGTACATCAAAACAAATCATCTTTTATTTATTTTAAATTTTACGAAATTTTAAAATTCAACCTCAACTTTGCAACCGAAATTTTTAAAACTGTCTTTTGTATTTGGTTTACAAGATTCTTGACGGGTACTTGTGTGTTGAAACAAATTTCGTTGTCTTGGGAGAATCGTTCGCCGATAATAACACACGCATTGTGAATGTTATTGGTATAATAATTCTCCCAGACACAAGAGTTGTAAAACTATTGTTCTTTGTCATAATCCCAAAAAGATTGGGTAAAGCAGTGGATGTAATCTGTTTGTTTTTTCTTCATAGTTCCTTTCTAATTTTTGCACAAGTCCAGATTACATCGACCCTAGGGCTAAGCTATTTCTTATTTTATTCATAAAAAAAAAAAAGATGAAAGGCAAAGTCGATCTCGCTGGAATTCGAACTCGGAACGAAGCGAGTAAAAAAAACAAAAAAAACACAAAGCACCATTGCAGATGCTTTAACGATTCTGTCAGTTCACCACCTTCCTGTTCCTTGTAATTAGTTATTTTTACCATTTAATAAATCATGTTGAAAATCTCAAATGATTTTATTGGGTTGGTGCATAATTATTGCGGCTTTTTTTTTTTTTTTTCAACAAATTTTATCTAACAAAAACATCTTTAAATGAAGGTCTGACCGCCTGCCAAGCAAATGGAAAGCAGTAATTGAAGTAGATAGTGAATATACTCCGGAATAATCATTTAAAGATGTTTTTATCACATGTTTTTGTTGAAAAAAAAACCGCAATAATTATGTACCAACCCAATATTATTCAACCAGTTTTAACAAACTAAAATCATTTCTGTAAGATGTCCATCCGTCTCCATGTTGAATATTCTATAATGTATGTTGTGTTATGCGTTTGTGTGTCGTCTGCCAGATTACAGTGAAATAGTTTATAACCACAAGTCAGCGAGAAATCCTCTACGTGATCGCACGATCTGACAAAAATAGCGGTGATATCTACCTTAAATCAAATTTTAAGCGTAGGAAGGATTCTTTTGATAATGTAGTTCTAGATACACCACGGTGGAGGCGCAATGGCCCAGTGGTTAGGGCAGCGGATTCGCGGTCATAGGATTGCGGTTTCGATTCCCAGACCGGGCGTTGTGTGTGTTTATTGAACGAAAACACCTAAAAGCTCCACGAGGCTCCGGCAGGAGATGGTGGCGAACCCTGCTGTACTCTTTCACCACAACTTTCTCTCACTCTTACTTCCTGTTTCTGTTGTGCCTGTAATTCAAAGGGTCAGCCTTGTCACACTGTGTCACGCTGAATATCCCCGAGAACTACATTAAGGGTACACGTGTCTGTGGAGTGCTCAGCCACTTGCACGTTAATTTCATGAGCAGGCTGTTCCGTTGATCGGATCAACTGGAACCCTCGACGCCGTCAGCGACGGAGTGCCAACAACAACAGATACACCATGTCTGAAGTAAAAACAAACAAGCAAAAAACAAAAACGATGGGATGATCACAACTGGATTGCTTTTGATTATTGATCTGTTCGATCACAACTGACCTGAGGCTAAGCAACAATTAGTTTGTAACGATTTGGCCTGTTCGTGACATATAGCAGAATAATCACAGTTGCGTTTGATATCTGCAACTAACATGGACAGTTATTTGATAGTTATTGGTTTCTACTTGACATGAGCCTATGTTCATTCTGCTGAGAGCAAATAAAACAAAATGGTCGACGTAGAGCGTTTTCTTTATATTCTTTTTGTTTTTCTTATTATCGGAGATTTAATCCAGTTTTCTGAGAAAGTAGGAAAAGATCAAATCCATAGCAAAGTTGTTTAAAAAGAAAGAAATAGTACTTGTGAAAACCAGAATTAGTTGATTATATATAGATGTATAGATAGCAATATTCTTATCGAATAGCTTATTTTTATTACTCCGTATGTTTTAACTGTCGCCAGCATGGTTTACACTTGATTAAGTGAACGATGTAGGGAAGCTGTATGCTTCCAAGTGTAAGATGTTTTGCTGATCAAAGATTAGATGTGTTGAAGCATCTATCATCACTAGCATCAGTTTTAATGGGGTTGTTTTAACAGCTAACATTTGTCAAGTAGAACCTAGGTTGACATACATAGCCTTGCAGTATATATTCGTGTACAGAGCAGTAGAGTTTCAGAAACAAAAGCATGCTGAATTAAATATCTTGCGGTGTTTAGTGAAATCCCTTTACGTTCTGAATTCAATTTCTGTTTGGATTGAGTTTGTTCTTCATTCGCTCAAGATCGATAAAATAAGCATTAGCAAAGTCGATTCAGTTGATTAAGATCCTTTTGAACAGATAAGTAACCCCGTGCCAAAAATTATAAATCAATATGTTTCCTTGGATGTACAGAAACAATTTGCACGTATGCAGATATATGGAGAGCAAATTATGAGGGAGAGAATTTCATTTATTTTCTTTTTGTTTTTACTTTTCCCAGTTACATACGTATTGATAATGTTTTTGATTAAATTATTCGATAAGCGTAGAACAAATTACCATCATTCATTAGAAACAATTCTTTGTGCTCTGCCAAAGCCTGTGGCATAATTTGCGAAATAGCTTAGTAGAAATGTTAAACAGTCATGTCAAGCCGGAGACAGCTTCTTGCGTTTCTAAGCTGATACTTGAATCTACATTCGTCTCCTCACATAGCTGTTAGTATTTGTGGAGTCATTCTAAGCCTTCAAGGAAGCAAGTGAGAGCAAAGAAAAATATCTCTAATTGTTGTGGATGATTCAATTACAGAGCCACTAAGTGTCGTCCTAGACTCATTGGCTGATAATAGATAATAAATGAGTCGCGAATAAGAAGAAAATAATCTTTGTACCAGCTCTTAACACTTGTTTGTTATTTGCCAGCAAGGTGTTTCAAATGTGTTTGAAACCAAGATGGAAACATGTAGTCTGAGAGGAGAAGGTAGGCTTCCACCTAAATTACTATTGCAATGATCATGTTTTTACACTTCAACAAATTTTTGGAGAACGAAACCGAAACAACAAACAGCCATATATTTCTAACAGAGGCTTTGAAACCGAAATTAATAGTATATAGAGACCGATACTCCGGAAATCCTTTGAGGTTGAGGACTTATCAATCTAGCCTATCCGGTTATTAAAAAATGTATATGGCGGTCCAACTTATGCACTCAGAATTACAGATTAAATATCCAGCTATTTCCTAACAGGTGTCAGATAAGGTTGTGTCTTCTCATATCTGTCATTCAACGTAGTTGTCAATGCAATAACGAAAAGAACGTTCAACTCTGCAGACTTTCTTTATTCTATGCAGTTTCGTCAAAATTTCAAATACCACAGATCTTATGTTTAAGGCAGTGAAATTTGTTTTTACACTGAAGACAAAAATAAGAAGCTCCCTGAAATATCTCTTAATATCAATACTAATAAGACCAACATAGGCGCAGGAGTGGCTGTGTGGTAAGTAACTTACTTACCAACGACATGGTTCCGGGTTTAGTCCCACTGCATGGTACCTTGGGCAAGTGTCTTCTACTATAGCCTTGGGCCGACTAAAGCCTAATGAGTGGATTTGATAGACGGAAGCTGAAAGAAGCACGTTGTATAAATATATGTGTGTGTGTGTGTATTTGTGTTTCTGTGTTTGTCCCCCACCATCGCTTGAAAACCGATGTTGATGTGTTTACGTCCCCGTAACTTAGCGGTTCGGCAAAAGCGATCGATAGAATAAGTACTAGGCTAATAAAGAATAAGACCTGGGGGTCGATTTCTTCGACTAAAGGCAGTGCTCCAGCATGGCCGCAGTTAAATGACTGAAACAAGTGAAAGCATAAAAGCGCATGACTTGTTACTGATGATGTTAGATCAATGTTAGATTAGATTAAGTGCGTTTGGAACAAAATAATGTGTTTAAGCATGTTGGATGATACGAAGAAGAAAAAAAACTGCTGTATTATTAAGGTACAGAACAGAAGCAAAAGTATATTACTTTACACGTCAAATTCCGCAGTTAGCACCATTTTATATTAGCTGAGTTGTATAACAAAAAAAAAAAAATAGCATAAGAACCCGAACGATTGAGATATGTTGAAAATCTTTAAAAAATGCGATACTTTCACTGAAATTTTAGATAAGGAGATTAACCCTCTGTAGAAGATCAGTCAACGAACTTGTTTCTATCAAGACTATTTTTTTTTTTAGCCAATTCGATAAACAGTGTCTTGGCTCGACAAGACTATTTGAATTGAATGCACCATTTAAGATTGGCAAACAAACTACCGACACAATTCCGGCTGCAAGAATAAGAAAACACACAAAAGCTTGTTGTAAAACAACTGACTGACAATGATCCAAAAAGATCTAGAGAAACTTAAACATTACGATTAACGATGCTGAATGAATATTTAATATTAAAAAAAAAAGAACAAAAAAAAGAGCAGATATGAGAGGAAATTGTCAAGGATGATGGGTATCTAAGGGGGCCGTTCTAAGATTATTTCCTGTCTATAGGATACACAAAGACGATGATGAGGACGACGACGACAACATCGATCATCATGAGGGGGAGGAGAACGACAACATCCATGATGATGAGGAAGAGGATGATAAAGACGACATTGATGATGAGGAAGAGAACGACAACATCGATGATGATGATGAGGAGGAGGAGGAGGATAAAGACGATGATGATGAGGAGGAGGATAAAGACGATGATGATGAGGAGGAGGATAAAGACGATGATGATGAGGAGGAGGATAAAGACGATGATGATGAGGAGGAGGATAAAGACGACATTGATGATGAGGAGGAGGATGACAACATCGATGATGATGATGATGATGATAATGGTAGCCAAATCTTAGACGTGGAAATAGCAACTCAGATTCTCAGAATTCTGGAGCACGAAATCATAATTAATTTATAAGTTACATCTGCGCAATGAATTCGTTTTGTTGTAATTTCGTGATCCGTTCCACATATTTAGGTTTTTAGTTTTTATTATTTGCTTTTATTTTAGAATACTGTAAATCATGTAATTCAAAAGGTCCATCTTTGCCACATTGGCTTACGCTGATTCACTCTAATCAATACTAGTTTCCTCGATGTAACTCAGTGGTCCTGTTTTCCTTCATTCCATTCCAGACCATATCGTGCACACCGACATGCGTTGGGGCACACTTCACATGCTGTATTTACTCCCTTTGGGAACCACTGATCTAAATAATCGCTCACGTGAAATCTGACTACTGATTGGCCAATAACTTGGCCTCTCACGTGAACAAACCGTTGTTATGTCATAACTTTAACTTCAGTAATTCGACAACTCGGTTTCAAGTCTCACTACAAAAGATAAAGCTGGCCTTGTCAGGATTCGAAACTAGAGTTAAAAGAACTGGAGCAAATACTACAAAGCAGTATATCCAACACACTAACGACTCTACCAATACCATGCCTTTTGTGGGAGAGGAGGAAATGGTATTGTAGAATGGGGAAGGCTGTACTTACCCCAGAGCATTTAGAAATGGTTGCGCATGAAATGTGGAGAGCTACGTAGGTTGCAGGTTACTACAAATTATGTTTTCGACATGTTTGGGTGGTCTTCTATTTCAAGAAATTTATATTCTTAAATACAGACGCAAGTATTGTTGGTGGTTAGAAAGTTCGCTTTAAAGCCACGTCGTTGTGGTTTCAGGTTCAATCCTATTGCGTGGCATCTTGGGCAAGTATTTTCTACTATAGCTCCGGGTTGTCCAACGCCCCCTGGGTGAACTTGGTTGACGGAAATTGTGTGGAAGCTTGTCATATATGTGTGTGCCTTGTGTTTGTCCCCCACCACCATCGCTTGACAACCGGTGTTAGTTTGTTTACATCCCCATAACTTAACAGCTGGTTCGACGAAACAGACCGACAGACTAAATACCAGTCCATAAAAATAAGTCCCGGGGTCGATTTATTTGACTAAAAACCTTTCAAGGCGGTGCTCCAGCTTGGCCACAGCATAATGACTAACACAAGTAAAAGATAAAAGATAGGTTGCATTCCTTTACTGTCAACAACCTGCAATTATTCGAAGCTTATCGATTTTTACCAATCTGGGAAAACCTGCTAGAATTACGTATCGCTTCTGCTTTGATTGACTTATTGAAACATTCAGAAATTTTTTCTTACTTCTGTGGAGAACGAGACTGAGCGCTACGGCAAGGATTGGCATAAATCATAATGACTATCACTGAAGTTTGATGCAAAGTAAACCATATTCGCAACGCATCGAAGCCTTCACTACGATGCGATTAATTGATTAAATTTTAATTAATCAATTTTAAAGAAATTAATTAATGAAATCCTGACGGATCTAATATAATATAAATAATGGGCGTCAACAACAGTAAACATGAAATACGAAAACAAATGAGTTCAATACGCAAACGAGAGAAACAAATGGAAAACAGGACAAGTAACATAAAGAACGACCTTTCATCAGTTGTCGGCTGTCTATCTACTCATTGTCTGTACGTTAATTTTGTCGTTTCTTTGTATGTGCTTGTAGTAGTGGTGAGTTTGTGTGTAGTTTGGCTCTCTCAGATATGTTTTGTAAGTGTACTTTGATTTTTGGATTTCTGTTTCTCAAATCGGTTCTCAGGAACATCAATATTCTGAGTAAAATTTCTGGAGTTCCGTGAGATAGTGTTTTTTTTTTTACACGAGTAAACTTTATCACTAAAACAAATTTTATATCATTTAATGTCTTATTAAAATTTGGGTGATAGGATTAGACGTAAAATATAGGTAGGTATTCTGTGATTTTGAGAAATCGTAGAATAGCTCCACGACGAAGTAAATTTAGGATTTACTCTTGTAGGGGAATTGTAGATAGCAAGACCTAAAATTGGTAGAACCGTTAGAGCTTCGGATAGCATGTTTCCCAGTATTCTTTTCGGCTCTGCCTGCTGCATTCAAATCATGCTGAGATTAACTTTGCCTCGTCATATTTTCGAAATAGATAAAGTATCAGAACAATGCTAGGATCGAGTTTCTCTCTCTCTCTCTCTCTCTCTCTCTCTCTTTCTCTCTCTCTCTCTCTCTCTCTCTCTCTCTTCTCTCTCTCTCTCTCTCTCTCTCTCTCTCTCTCTCTCTCTCGCTCGCTCGCTCGCTCGCTCGCTCACTCACTCACTTCAAAAGGTCCATCCTTGTCACATTGGCTAACGCTGATTCCCTCTGAAAATTAAGGTAGCAGTTCTCAAACTGTTGAATCATTTGTTCCACTTCTAATTTTTTTTCAATGGATCTAATACATTAGTACGAAGAAGTTTGCATCCGTGTAATTTTTGTCTTTGCTATAATGTTACGAATGGTAATGTTCATATGCCAACAGAACGTGGCAGTCCTATAAAGGACGTTACTGTTGTTATAGCCCCAGGAAAGCATATTTTCCAGCTGGCTATCGACACATAGATTGTGTCCATATAGCATTTGCAAGGGAGGTCATCGCTCCCATCTCTAGACTTACGTGATACTCATCTAAGTTCGGTTTCCTTTTGCACAGAGCTTACTCTTTTACTTGGTTCAGTCATTTGGCTGCGGCCATGCTGGAGCACTGCCTTTAGTCGAGCAAATCGACCCCAGGACTTCTTTGTAAGCCTAGTACTTATTCTATCGGTTCCCTTTTGCCGAACTGTTAAGTTACGGGAACGTAAACACACCAGCATCGGTTGTCAAGCGATGTTGGGGACACACACACACACACACGCACACACACACACACACACACACACACACACATATATATATATATATACATATACATATATACGACGGGCTTCTTTCAGTTTCCGTCTACCAAATCCACTCACAAGGCATTGGTCGGCCCGAGGCTATAGTAGCCACTTGCCCAAGGTGCCACGCAGTGGGACTGAACCCGGAACCATGTGGTTGGTAAGCAAGCTACTTACCACACAGCCACTCCTATATAATATAATATAATATAAGAAAGAGTTAAGCATAGTGACAAAGGGAGATAATCAGACAAAAAAGAATACAGGCAAAGGGCTAGAAACCAAGTGAGAATACTGAAAGCAGGTTCTGCATCGGACAGTTACGAAAGTAGGAAGTGACGGTGGGGGGATACTGATGCTAGTATAAAAGTGCATCTGCGTCTGGAAGCGGACACAAGGGAAGAGGAGCTTGTGTGGGTTTGTGTGGGTTTGTGTGGCATATGTATGTGTGTGTATGTGTATAACGGTGTTGCAAGTTTGTAAGTATAATGGCGCTGGTTAGCAAGGCTGTAGCGTGTTGGCTTGTGTGTGTGTTTGTGTGTGAGGAAGTGAGAGCAGTTGCGGGTGAGAGAATAGATATTTTCGAAGCACATCGGATGACAACAGTGATGAGGAAGATATATAGAGACATATTATATACAAATACACACACACACATACATACATATATACATGATACATACACACACACGCATGTATATAATGCACGCACACACACACATTTAAATGTAATGTATATTTCAGATATGAAAATCAACAACACAAATTTGAAACTACAGTAGTTGATAAAGAAGTGACCAAGATAACGAGGCTCGGTTACTGATGAATAATTCATGCCAGATTAAACGGTAAAAGAATTTTATCTTTTGGCTTGAGTTCTAAAGTTGAAGTGATAGATTAGTTAATAATAAGATAAAATATGGCGTTATTTGCTTTGAGTAGGCAGAAAAATTTAAAATTTGCAATAAATATTATTGAATACATTTGAAAACTTCAATATACCATATAATGTATTCTCTGGAGACAGCTGCTTTGTATTCAGTCAGATCAAAAACTACAAACGGAATGATGAAACGAAACGATGACTAAGCAGTTTTAAGGAATATGAAAATTTGAAGTTCAACAGGACTTTTTAGATAACTCTATCTGTAACAAACTTTAATGTACTTTGTTAGTCCGCAATGCCCTGGTGGAGGAAAAGAGTTGAGAGAATTGGGTGAGGTTTTGGAATGGTTAAAATTTAGTCATAAATATTTGGTGCAGACGCTGCTGTGTGGTTTAGAAGTCCGTTTCAAAACCATGTAGTTTCGTCCTATTGTGTGGTACCTTGGACAAGTCTGTTCTGCTTTTTCCCGAGATAATCAATGCCCCGTGAGTGAACCTGGCAAGGGAGTAACTGAGCAGAAAGTACACACACACGTGTGTGTGTGTGTGTGTGTACGCAAGCACGTGTGTGTGACACTGTCTGTGTTTTTCAGTTTACCTCTTTCCGTCACTTGACTTCACGTAATACAGCTGACATCCGGTGTTTGAATACGTACCCGGAACTTAGCAGCTAGGAAAAATCGAATGAACACTAGACCTAAACAATGATGGTAACAATAATAAACGAGAACTGTTCCTGTTATTGTAGATGCCCTATGTATGATAAAAAAGGGATGTCAAACATCTAGATAAGATTCCAGGAGAACCATGTCTCAGAGAAATCCAAGATTTTACTGACAAGTACTGCCCACATCCTTACAAAAAAACCCTATCAATTTAAATGTATGTGTTGTATAATATGGAGATATCTCGCTACTTCCCCAGTCACTTCCTCTCACCAGGATTACAGCCATACTGTAGCATCTTATCCTTCACTGGCCCTAGGATGCTGGGTATGTCTCGGCGAGTGATTGGAACAAACTTGCTGATTAAAAGTAAATGACAACAAGAATAATAATTGCAAGAATTCTTCATATTTCTGGAACTGCAAGAATTCTTCGCAAGGTTCTTGAAGCAAGACCAGTAAACAAGTGTCACCTTAGTCTGCTGGCTGTGGACAGCTGACACTTTCCATCATACCCAACAAAATAAGCTGTGTGTTTTAACGCATTATAATAACCCTCTAAGTATCCTAGCAGTATTATTAAGGAGAGCTAGGATACTTAGAAAGGTTCTTGGCATCTGAAGTTACTTGTTGTAGCCCGATGTTAGGAAGTTTTTCTTTTTCAGCAGTCTAATTTGTTGAACGTATATGAACTAATAATAATAATAATGATAATAATAATAATCCCTTCCTACTAAAGACACAAAGCCTGAAATTTTGGGAGAGGACTAATCGATTACACCGACCTCAGTGTTTCACTGGTACTTAATTTATCGATCCCGAAAGAATGAAAAGTGAAGTCGACCTTGGCGAAATTTGAACTCGGAACGTAAAGACGGATGAAATACGGCGAAGCATTTTGCCCGGCGTGCTAAAGAAACAATAATATAATAATAATAATAATAATACTAATAATAAGAGGACTGTTAAAAGAGAAAGACAAATCCCAATATGACTTGGATTCATTACCAGAAAGCATTCAACAGTGTTCCTCACGCATGGATAATAGAATCTCTTCACACAAATAAAGTAGCTCCAACACTACTAAAATATATCAGCCGTGAAATGGCAAACGGGAAAACCAGTATAACATTAAATAATGAATCACAGGTCATTAAATCCTGCCATATACTCATAAGAAGAGGAATTTTCCAAGGTGACTTGCTATCGCATTTGCTTTTCTGCCTTTCTCTGTCCTCCACTAACAATCTTGGTTACACAAATGTGCCAAACAGACGTTGAGAAAAGGCAAATTGTTCAGCACTGAAAACACTGCACGCGACATAGAAATAAGAAAATTAGACAACAATCGCCCATACAAATATCTAGTTGGACTAAAAGAGTAGTTAGAAACAAAGAGTGGAAGACTGCCAATTGTAATAAAGTAACACGAGCAAACGAAAACTCTTTTGTCTATACGTAAGCAGGCGAGAAAATACAAAACTACACTGATACACTAATCTCAGACGACATAGCAGAAATGGTCAAAAAGTAAAAAGTAAAAAAAAAGAAAAGAAATGAAACATGAAAACAAAACTACAAAACATCCCAAAGAAAAAATGGAGAGAAAAATCACTCTATGGACTCTGCAAAACTCGAGAGAAAAAAGTGAGCCTAAGTAAAAGCCAACGATGACCCAAAAACTCTGGACTAAAAGCAAAAATGGAATTCCGCTGTACAAGACCAATGCTTGACCACAAACAACTACAAAAGCAAAATAATGGAAACGGGCCCGAACACCAAATGTAGAATGTGTAACCAACACAATGAGACTGTTGACTACATTACCTCTGGCTGCCCAGTCTTTGCCAAATCTGAATATATATATATATATATATATATATATATATATATATATATATATATATAATTATGATAACAATATTTAGGATAAAAATCCAAATTTACAGGAAAAATTCAATTTAATTTAATTTATTAAAATTAAATTAAATTTCACAATATATAATTTAGAGAAAAAAACCCACAATTATTGAATTCATCCATGAAAATCCACAATCACATATAGAAAAATTTAACAAGTAAATACACTAAAATACCTATAATTAATAAATATCAAAAAAGTACAAAGTAATAAATCTTAAAATATATCTACAGACATGACAATATGCCAACCTAACATAAAAACTAACACGAAATGGTATAAATATGTGCGAAACAAGATACACGACAATGATCAGGCCACAATAATCTGAGATATGCCTGTTCAAACTGACAAAGAAATCAAAACTAATCGCTCAGACATAATAATCACGGACTGTAAAAAAAGATACCTGCTTACTGATAGATATTGCAGTCCCTTCTGAACCAAATGTTGTCCCCAAAGAAGTGGAGAAATTGTCAAAGCACAAAAACCTCGAAATTGAAGTATTCAAGATGTGGGGCATGAAGTTGAAAACAATACCAGTAATAATCGGAGCAGTGGTGCGATAAAATAAACATATGAACAAAATCAGATATACCTGGACCCTCAGTACTACATACTATCCCCAAAATACCCCTGCCTACGCATGACCCTGTCAATTCAATAATACATCTTAAACAAAACAATCCACAAACACAGACACACCCTATACAGTTGTTGTTGTTGTTGGCACTCCGTCGCTTACGACGTCGAGGGTTCTAGTTGATCCGATCAACGGAACAGCCTGCTCGTGAAATTAACGTGCAAGTGGCTGAGCACTCCACAGACACGTGTGCTCTTAACGTAGTTCTCGGGGATATTCAGAGTGACACAGTGTGACAAGGCTGACCCGTTGAATTACAGGCACAACAGAAACAGGAAGAAAGAGTGAGAGAAAATTGTGGTGAAAGAGTACAGCAGGGTTCGCCACCATCTCCTGCCAGAGCCTCGCGGAGCTTTAGGTGTTTTCGCTCAAACACTCACAACGCCCGGTCTGGGAATCGAAACTGCGATCCTATGACCTCGAGTCCGCTGCCCTAACCACTGGGCCATTGCGCCTCCATTCCCTATACAGTAAATATTCAATAAAACAGACAACCACAACATGTACTCTACAGGCCGGATACCCAGCAGAAGAACGCCACTCGCATTACTCACACAACACACAATACAAACACTAATACAACAAAAGACTACACCCAAACCCCATAACAACAACAACAACAACAACAACAAACTGATGCAATAAAATACCAGAAAGAGTTTTCACTCCCCCAGTAATAAAAAAGCACACACAATGCTGTTGTCCATTTACGGAAACTATTGTTAGATGAAATGAGAAGAGGTAGCGTATGCACTAGATGCGGTTTTTAGAAGGATGAGTTTCGTGAAAGGAACAATTTTGGAACGCTGTGCATGAAGTTCAAAGAAGGATAAAGTTGTAAATATGAAGTACTTAAAATTGTTTTGGGAGGTATGTACGATATAGGATGTAAGATGTACGACTCCAATGTCAAATAAGGCGGCAGCGTAGGAAACTGTGAACAAGTAATAATCTTGACTTATTTACGTCATCATTTAAATTTCCATGTTAAAAAATATATATATTCAGGAAGGAAATTTGGACGATGGCGACCTTCTGTCAATAAGCATTTGTTATGAATATAAAAATGAAATTATATTATAATCCTCTTCACGGTATAATACTTAAAATTCAAAATGTTATAGCATATTTTAGAGATTATTTACAGCGTTAATAAAAACCGATATTATCTTATTTTTAAGTACCACAAAGGACTTCAGCTGTCGAGAAAAGTAATTTTAAGTAGTTTCTCTGGCAAATATTTGCATATTTAACACTATACATGACGATTTTCATTTTCCCTTGTTTTATCTCTTTCTTTTCTTTTTCTTCTTTACAGTCTTCTTGAAAAGGGTAATTCTAATAGAAGAAAAAAAATTCCAAATTTTGTAAATGTTTTGTACAGGAATTACGCCAGTAGCTTGTTGAACGAAGCACAATTAAGGTAATTAGCTAAATAAATTAGGGATTCAACTGCAGGGTTGTTAATATTTATTTTAGAGTGAATGGACAAATTTGATCGTGATAATCTTCATTTGTTTCCAAATGCTAATTTATCAAACATTGAATTTTACATAAATTGAACATCAAGATAGATAGGTAGATAGATAGATAGAAAGGGAGATAGATAGATAGATAGATAGGTAGATGGAGAGCGAAAGATAGGGAGAGAGAATTAAGAGACAGAAAGCTAGAGAAGAAAGAAAAGATAATTTAGAGAGCAGATGAAAAAGATATGAAAGGAAAATACCGAAAAAAGGAAGATGAAAAATCTTCACATGTTTTTCATGATTGGTTTCTAACAGAGGCACACTGGCATACATTGGGGTGAAGCAGAAAATAAATCGATTATAGAGACTCATCGACGCTTCAAAGATGAATGACAAAATTGACCTTCGTAGGCTTCTAACTCAGAATGTAAAGAGACGCCAGCAAATACTGCAAAACATGACTATGCATCAGAAGAATTCCATTCAAGCCATGGCTATGTTTGTCCTTCTGTATACGTAAGACTGGTCTACTGCTTCCACTAAGCCACCATCCTTTTTTTCTTTCTTTTTTTTTTATTTCTCAGTATTGATTTCTTGCACTGCAAAAGACATAACCGGGACAAAAGTTCCATTAAGTATTTTGAAATGGCAGTGAGCTGGCAGAATCGCTAGCATGCCGAGCAAAATGCTTTGCGGCATTTCGTTTGTCTTACTATTCTGAGTTCAAATCCCGTCGAGGTCGACTTAGCCTTCTATTCTTTCAGGGTTCGATATAATTGACTATCCTCCTCCCCAGAAATTTCAGGTCTTGTGCCTATTGTAGAAAGGATTATTAAGTATTTTGAAAAGAGAATGAACTGGCTGAACCGTTAGCACGCCCGGTAAAATGCTTAGGGGCATTCCATCTGTCTTTACGTTCTGAGTTCAAATTCCATCGAGGTCGACTTAACTTTTCATCCTTTATGACTCTATAAAATAAGTACCAGTCGAGTGCTGGGGTCAAAGCAATCGACTTCACCCTACCCACAAAAACTGCTGGCCTTGTGCCAAAATTTGAAGCCATTATTAAAAATTTTGAAGGCGGCGAGTTGGCAGACACGTTAACACGCCGAGCGAAATGCTTAGCGGTATTTCGTCTGCCGTTACGTTCTGAGTTCAAATTCCGCCGAGGTCGACTTTGCCTTTCATCCTTTCGGGGTCGATAAATTAAGTACCAGTTACGCACTGGGGTCGATGTAATCAACGTAATTCCTTTGTCTGTCCTTGTTTGTCTCTTCTATGTGTAGCCCCCTTGTGGGCAATAAAGAAATAAGAAACGTTAGTACGCCGGAAAAAAAAAACGAGTCCGGGTATTTCGTCCGTCTTTATACTCTGCATTCAAATTCCACCGAGGTCGACTTTTCCTTTCATCCTTTCGGGGTCGATAAAATAAGAACCAGTTGAATCCTGGGAATGCAATCGACTTACTCTCTTACCCGAAATTGCTGGCCTTGTGCCAAAAATTGATATGAGTATATCATCGGCGATTATAAGCTAATGTGGTGGGTATGTGGTCGCACAACCTGCTACAAATAGCAACCAAGTCTCTTCCAAATCTAACACTATCATGTACAAAAAAGGAAGGACACAGTGAATAATGTTATTGCTGTTTAGCCCATGGTCAGGCTTGATTGAGAAAGACTAGGTCAGAGGAATTCCATTAAAGCCATGACTGTCTGTATCTTTCTGTTTATGTAGGACTGGACAACATTATCCACTGTGTCCCTCATTTCCAAGACGATAGGAATGTAACTTGAGAGCGATTTCACTGTTATTTCTGATACATCAAGCCACTTTGTTTTGTTTGTTGGCACTCCGTCGCTTACGACGTCGAGGGTTCCAGTTGATCCGATCAACGGAACAGCCTGCTCGTGAAATTAACGTGCAAATGGCTGAGCACTCCACAGACACGTATACCCTTAACGTAGTTCTCGGGGATATTCAGCGTGACACAGTGTGACAAGGCTGACCCTTTGAATTACAGGCACAACAGAAACAGGAGGAAATAGTGAGAGAAAGTTGTGGTGAAAGAGTACAGCAGGGTTCACCATCATCCTCTGACGGAGCCTCGTGGAACTTTAGGTGTTTTCGCTCAATAAGCACTCACAACGCCCGGTCTGGGAATCGAAACCGCGAGTCCGCTGCCATAACCACTGGGCCATTGCGCCTCCACACATCAAGCCTCTAGGTAGAGACTAAATAATATAGTCTTTGATAGGATGTTCCTGAATATAAGCCTTTTTATCATGGGTCTACTAAATTGATCAGACATCTCCAACTTACTTCTCTTTCAATAAAACAGCATAACTATTCCTAGTTGTTTAACCCCAGGTTAAGGAGCAGACTTATGATCAAAGACTGCTCTACGAGCGACCCCCAATACACGTCATGACGAAAACTACTCCATTCGTCTGTCGAGCATTCCGTAAAAGACGCAGTCATTAATTTGAATACGACTTATATATTTTAGATGTTCGGTTGAATTTTAGGAAATTTTGGCTGCTTTTTTAGTAAGTTGAATAACCATATAGAGGCTCTGTCATTGGTCTTACACTTTCTAGTAAAGTGGCCAATTGCTAGAGTTGTGAGAATGCTTTATGGTAGAATGCTTTATGGCTAGAATGCTTCATGGTATTTGTTCTATCTCTCTGCGTTCTAAGTTCAAACCTTGCCGAGGTTGACTTTGCTTTTCACCATTTCAGGGTTGATAAATAAAGTACCATCCATATACTGGTTTCTTTTTATTACCATCTTTCTCTTTCTCTCTCTCCCTCTCTCTTTTCTCTCTCTCTCTCTCTCTCTCCCTCTCTTTTGCTCTCTATTGCTCTCTCTCTCTCTCTCTCTCTCTCTCTCTGTTTCTCCCTCTTCCTCTCTTTCTCCCACTCTGAATCGACTATATTGAACGGGAAACTTGGGTACCTTGTACCAAACCTTCACTGACTCCATGTAGAATGACACTCGTTTCTCTCATGGAACCATTCCAATTCTTTTTTTCGACTCATAACTTCATTTTATTAACAACGTTTTCACAGGAAGAAAAGAAAGAAAAAAATGTATAAAGATCAAATTATCAAGAAAAAAAAAACACCATAACTATCTCACCATGGAAACAAAGAAGACAAAAAGGGGTGGATTAAGCAGCAGAAGACGGGTGAGACGAGAAGGGAGTAACTTGTTGCATACCCCAGAACAAATGAGGTGTTCAGCCACGCCTCGTGGACATGATTGCAAAGGTGTTGCCGTGGAAAATGGCCAGCGACACTCGCTCCATCAGTTGCCCCACCTCAAAGGGCTCTTGTATCGCCCTTCATTAGCAGAAAGATGCATTTACTAAAACAATATTGTATTCGCCCTTTAAATACAAACAGTATGTAATAACTTTACACAGGTTCCCCTAACTCACACGTCTCTCCTTTTAATGGCATACAAGAGACATACAGGAGGCAATTTTTACCCTCAAAAATGTCTCAAAATCCACTTTACAAAGATGGGATCAAACTTTTGGCATTCATATTAATTTGTCAAATATGACAGATGTGTGACGAAAGAACTCAGGCCGAAATACGATTAATATAAAATAAAGCTGAAGCAAATGAACACCAAATATATAGTGGGTGTGTTAAACTGGCAACATGACCGTCCCCAAATACAATATTTATTCTTTATATTGTTTTGAATTAATCTTACATTATCTTGTAGCTTCAATATTTCAATGATGTGACAGTCTAGTTTGAATATAAAACATGGAATATTTTGGTCGGATCTCACCGGTTTGAATGTTAATCCATTCTTTCCCGAATATGGACTGCTGAAAATTCCGTGCATCTAACATAAAGCAGTTACTAAAACAATATTCGCCCTTTAAATTCGCCCTTTAAATACGAACAGTACGTAATACTTCAGCATAGGCTTTCCTAACTCACACATCTCTCCTTGTTGTCACTTACCGTGATTAATGGTATACAAGAGACAATTTTTACCCTCAAAAATGTCTCAAAAACCACTTTGCGAAGATGGACCCAGACCTTTAGCATCTAGATTAATCTGTCAAATATGACGTTTACTTATTTATATTGATTTGAATAAATCTTACATTATCTTGTAGCTTCAATATTTCAATGATGTGACTGTCATTCTTAAAATGACATTGTAGGCTATGAATGAGAGGCCAAATTTGGCTGGTTTGAATATAAAACAAATAGAATATTTTGGCCGGATCTGGCCGGTTTGAATGCTAAATGGTTTACCCTTTCTTTCCCGAATATAGGCTGCTGAAAATTCGGTGCATCTAACATGGCCATCTTTTATGCCATCAAATACGGTTTCTGTTATCGTTTATCTCTTACCTGTTTCAGGTGTTAGACTGTGACCATGCTGGGGCACTATTTTGAAGAATTCTTTTTTTTTTTAGTCGAATGAATCGACCCCCCAGTTACATATCATTTCGAGCCCGATACTTATTCTATCGGTCACTTTGGCCGAACCGCCAAGTTACTTTAACAAACCAACAATAGTTATCAAACAGTGGTGGGGTACAAACGCAAAGACACGCGCACGTGTGTGACAAGTTTCTTTTCAGTTTCCGTCTACCAAATCCACTCACAAGGCTTTGGTCGGCCAGAGGATATAATAGAGGACATCTATCTGCCCAAGGTGCTACGCAGTGGGACTGAACTCGAAACCATGTGATTGGGAAGCAAACTTTTTACCACACAGCCACCCCTGTGCCTATTATCTATCCCCATACATACTCCTCTGGAGTACCTTCTCTGCAGAAGTATTTCCTTCAAGCTTCTACTGACAATTTCTGTTCAAATTCAACATTAACCTTTTGATCTCACTAGTATCGGGGGGCATGGGAGGAGAATAGGTATAGCCCCGCCTTCGCACAAGCCGATAGTATGAATGCCAAAGTAACAAATCAATGATGTTAATATTTTTTCATCGAAGGCGGCGAGCTGGCAGAAACGTTAGCACCCCGGGCGAAATGCTTAGCGGTATTTCGTGTGCCGTTACGTTCTGAGTTCAAATTCCGCCGAGGTTGACTTTGCCTTTCATCCTTTCGGGGTCGATAAATTAAGTACCAGTTACGCACTGGGGTCGATGTAATCGACTTAATCCGTTCGTCTGTTCTTGTTTGTTCCCTCTATGTTTAGCCCCTTGTGGGCAATAATGAAATAGGTATTTCGTTTGTCTTTACGTTCTGAATTCAAATTCCGCCGAGGTCGACTTTGTCTTTCATTTTTTTCAGGGTCGATAAACTAAGTACCACTTGGGTACTGGGGTCGATCTAATCGACTGGCCCCCTCCCCGAAAATTTCAGACCTTGTGCCTTGAGTAGAAAAGAATATTTTTTTCTTCAACTGTTGCGACTATCACCGCAAACATTTTTACTACTGCTACTGCTACTACAACTACTACTACTACCGCCGCTACTGCTACTACTACTACTTTACCGCCGCTACTGCTATCACTACTACTACTACTACTACTACTACTCCTACTACCACAACCGCCGCCGCCGCCACAACTGCCGTCGCCACCTCAAACATCACTATTATTATTGCACCTACCACCACCACCACCATCACAATTTCACTTAGTTTATGCTTCGCCTTCTTTCGATCTCTGTGAGTTGATGTATGGGAATTGGTGATGGTGGTGGGTGGGGTTCATTAAACATCCAAGATTCGTTTCAAAACAACAAATGCAATAATTTGCATTTAATTTCTTAGTGGACAGGCAAATGATCTTGTGCAGAGATTAAAATTCCTACAATCAAATTAAGCAGTTCGCTTAAATTTCCAGTAATTACATTAACGTTACTATAGGTTATCTCTATCGCAGACGACAAAGTGTGTATGCGTGTTTATGTATTTCTGTGTATGTTATGTGTGAATATCATTGTGTGTGTGTGTGTGTGTTCGAGTGTGTTTATTACGTGTTAATGTCAATTGTTTTATTTTGAATATTCGGTATATGTTGACTCGTCTAATCCATCTTACGGTTATAAGATTATCCGTTAAGGTGTTTTTTCTTTCACTTAAAAGAAAGTGTTTATAGCCCAATTCTTCGATTCCTTATTTGCTTGTTTATATATTTGTTTTCGGTCTGTTTCGTTACTTTCCGTGAGTATTTTTCTGTTTGTATATACAATTGTATATTTTTCTTCATATTAAATTCTTTTACAGTTTTATTTTTCTTTTGTATTTCATTTAGTTGTAACATCAGCACATTTTCCTAATTTTATTTTGGAGTTAAACAAAACTGTATAACAACATAGACGAATACGGCTCTATCAAATACCATTCAACATAAATTTTTGATTTATTAAAATTATCTCTGCCTCTAGAGAAAGCACCATAATTACCAAATAATGTGCTGGTTCAATCGCTAATTGCTAATTTCCCAAATGTCACTGCCTTCTACCTGTCCATTCCTCCAGTCATTCTTCCATTCTATCCTCCTGTCACGTTCACAAGTGCCTTAATTCATTCCCATACTAACTTTTTTTTCTCAGCTTAGCGTCCTCTGTTTCTTTCCGACACTACACTTCACTCTTCCTTTTCAATCTCTCGTACTAAATAATTACGAAATGGCAATGAAGACCAGCTCTATATGAAAAGGGGTGATAATCTCGAGAATCAAGGATTTTCTAAAGCTGACATAGGATCTGTTCAATTTGACTCGCAGATTAATTTTTTTTTAACTAAACAGTTTGAAACTCGTATATTGGTGTAATTTCTCACGCTGAACTCGGTTCACTTTGAACATTTTTGACATTTTTGACATTTTTGACAAAATTTCGTATTTTAGAAGTTATTTCGTGTTAATGTAGTCGTATTTGGGTAATTTTAACCAAACAATGACGTGTATTCAGATGAAGAAAGCTATTGCTGTTTGGGATAGTAATCGAAGAGGAACAACTTCCGGGTCATCTCTACTAAATGTCACCACTCTTTTCTATTTTACTTTTCGTTTACTGCCTTTGTTTAGTTAAAACTGTTTAGTTAAAAAAAAAACATAATTAAATCTGTGAGCCAAACTGAACAGATCCTTGACATGCCATTTAGAAAGACAGGCTTATTGCCTGGAGATAAGAGGACAGTCATGGACACGTGTTTCTGACTAAATAGCCACCATCATAATGACAACTGTCCATTGTTATCTCAAGCAGCGAGGGGACTTAGACATATACAAAAACGGTGGAATACATTTATGGCCTAAGTAATGTACATAATTTAAATAAAAATGAGCTGAGAGAATTAACTTAGAGTGGCCAGAGGTATGTATTTGAACAACATTGACAAAAATAGATATCAAATACTGTTGACTGGAAATAGTTCAGCGGACCGTTGTTGTTCTTGAAGAGTTTTATATTTAAGAGATGAGGAATTATGTACATTATTTACAATTGACGGATATTTATCCTCATCTTGTTTGTTTGTTGTTAACACAACGTTTCGGCTGATATACCCTCCAGCCTTCATCAGGTGTCTTGGGGAAATTTCGAACCTGGGTTCTCATTCCTAGTGTATGTTTCGATATTACTATTATTCAGATCACTACCTGGAATCGAACTCGGAATCTTGGGGTTAGTAGCCCGCGCTCTTAAACACTACGTCATATGCCCGTGGGCAATTATGGAGTGAATTTTAGGGCTTATAAATCTAATATTCTCATATCCTTCCTTAATACCGGTTCCCATATGCTCTTCAAATCTGCACTCGGTCTGCTTAGGAGGTTGTTGTGTCACAGCTTTGCGATGTTCCTCTACCCTTATTTTGAGTGGGCATCATGTTTCGCTTTTGTATAACCTACCACAGCTGCATGGGATGGAGTACATGCAGTTCTTAGTCACATTCTCTTTTATTGGTGGTTTTACTGGAAGGAGATATTTGCGAAGTGTATCACTTTTGAATACTGTCCTGATGTCATATGGGCTGCATATCTTTTGTATATTTTCGGAGAGGCGTTTCACATAGGGTAGACAGACTGTGGACAGTTTATCCGTTTCATCCTCTCTTTTCTCCATAATTTTCTTCATCCTCTCTTTTCTTCAAAAGCATACTCTCCACTCCAATTATGAAGATCGGTAGTGACTTGGTCAGCGAATCCTTTGCGACGGTCAACAATCAAAGGCAAGATAATCTGCTATGAGTCACACTGTCGCAAAGTGTTTATGCATGTGACCGGGGACCCAATGTGAACTTGGATTCCCTCTGAAACTCCAAACATGAACTCTACACCTCAAAAATGAATGACGACTACGGTTAGGCCGACGCGCTTGCCCTCCCAGTGGTGCATTTATCAAATTTGGAAGCTGGATGTTTGGGCTGCAGACAGAAGCATTACTTTGCCAACAGGAACGCAAGAGTCGACCGTCAGGTTTTGTCAGTTTACATGAGGGACCTGGTGAACTTGTCGGTTGGAGCCAGCTCAATCCCCCCGATACAGACCTCCCAGGTGAATGCTGCCACAAGCACAAGTATTTAATTGAATGTGTCTGATTTTGGTAGAGCAGTGATCGAGCTAGAATATGTGGTGCCCTGAGCAGTCCTCAAGTTTGTGTGTTACACCCCCACCCCTACCTTGTATTCCAACCTCTCATGCAAGTTTATGAAACAAAAATTTTGCCTGGGCACAAGTCCCCACTTTCCACCCACTAGCTACGCTACTGTGGTAGTGTGGTTTGGGAGATTATTAACTATTCTAAGCCAGGTTGTACAGCCAAATGGAAGTCAGCTCGTTTACTGCACAAGTTTTTCTTCGATACTGTTACAAATTTATATTTTCTGTTTTTCTTTCATTTGAAAAGAGTTGCAAAATTTAGTCGATACTTTAAAAGTTTTTGCTTCAGTCTTTCATTCTTTCTGTGCTTTCATTATTCATCGTCTTTCTTTTTGCCGCAACTTTAACTCGTTTTCTTAGTATTATCGCAGTGCTCAAGCTGAAACTTAGAACTATATGTCAATTGGAAGATCAGTTGGTCTTTTGCTATCATCATCATCATCATCATCAATACCATCGATATTATCTATATTTTAATACGCTAAGGCCGAACTCGTTATGTTATCAGGTGGTTAATTGAAGGGAGAGGCACAGAAAAAGAGAAAAAGAGGGAGAGGGGGGAGGGGAGGGGGGAGGGGAGGGGAGGGGGAGGGGGAGGGGAGGGGAGGGGAGAGGGAGGGGGAGAGGGAGAGGGAGATAACGACACGGAGAGGGAAATGACATAGTTAAAAAAAATTTTAAAGTAAGAAATAGAAAGAAAAAGAGGTATGAAGTGGTGTTGATGGGGGGAGGTGGTGGTGCTGGGTGAGTGAAAAGTGTAGTTTATTTTATTGAACTAAATTTTATATATCACCCATCAGGCGAATAAGTGCACTTATTTATTTTCAAGCGCTCCCTTGAAAATTGATATTTGTTTATAAAATATGGATGACAGACGATATAAACTAACAGGAGAAAGAATGAGGCGGTATTGAACAACGGCATAAATTAAAGCAGATGGTCAAATCACTGGAACCAACACGAGTGACAGCAGCGTAGAAGGGAAAATATGAACCAAAGAGAATAGTATTTACAACTGATAAGAGGATGTGTTTAAGATAGAATAGAAAATGAAAAGGAGAGAGAACGTAAAATAAAGTGTAAACGCATGGTTGAAGGTTACAATATTGATGACATGAAAATTCTTTTAGAATTCTTTTCTTGCAGATGTTTTTTTTTTCTCTATTATTTCTGCATCTGTCGACTTGTGGCATTTCAAGCGAGATGTTAAAATTAGTTTTACCAATATCTGAGACTGCTTTGGGCGTAGCGCTTTGTCTTGCTCAAAGCAATTACGAAAAGGAAAAAAAAATACATACAAGTTGTTATTAATCTTTCTTTAGCTCTATACCAGCTCTCATCGAGCAGATACATTATTAAAGCGTTCCAGCTGTGACCATCCCATCTATTTTCGTAACTAGCTCTGCAGTATCCGATACATATTTTTAAAAGTATGAGGAGGTAGTTTAAGAAAATTTGACTGTTGTTTCTAGCAGCTACAGCGACCATATTGGGAGACTTCCTCAGTTGCTAGGGTACTGACTGTTAATTCAGCTTGGCGTTGTCAAACATACTGATCATTGATCCTGTCTGGTGGTGTTAACATGTACTTGATGAAGGAAAAAATTGGAATCGTGATAACAATACCTTGGAAGTGAGAGAACATTTGGAACGCTGACAAAATATTGGGAAGATTTTAAACGCAGTTTAATTAATACCATACAACATATTTCCAGAGTTGAGAAAACGTGACAAATAGACAGTAACGAAGAATGACATGCTTTTCATATCATAGAGCAGAACTAAGAGTTAAGCCCACGAGAAAACAATTATGCGGTGGCATGCCCAACTAGAAATAGCAGCCAAGTTTCTTCAAATTATATCTGCTAGCGGGACCCGTGAATATTTCACGGAATCAATGGTAAACTTACTGGGTTATTTTTGAAAACTTTATCCAAAAAACCTGAAAGCGTAGCCTGTGTTGTGCCTGTATCAAAAGATAGTCGATCGTCTGCTACTCATTGAAAAGTGAAGGAAATTGGAATACGATGATTACTTAATGCACTTTATATATGCACTTTATATATTTTATGCACAATTTTATAGACTTAATACACATCACTCTCTCTTTCTCTCTCTCTCTCTCTCTCTCCCTCCCTCTCTCATTCTTCGCTTCACCATCTTTTCCTCTCCTTTTCTTCAGCTCTTCACCTTTCCCTTTAACTAATCACGCGAAAGCGTTACAGACGGGCTAAGTAACGGAGAAAAAAAACTTAGTTGAAAAACATTTACACATTTCGCTCACCACCATCTCCCCCTATATCAACCAGACTAACAGGTGTTGTCATACACCGCCGGTTACAATGCACTTGCTCGCATGATTGTAGCTTTCGAATGGTGCCACCCCACTGGCTAGACTGGCAAGCCCATATTTCCCTACGGACAGAACACCGATCCGTTGCAGGGTTATCCATTTGCAATCGAGTGAACTGGGCCAACGTAAAACTGAAGTGGTTAGCTCAAGAATACAACGCACCGCCAGTCTGAGAATCGAAATAACGATCTTCAGATCGTAAATGCAACATTCTAACCGCTAGGTCACGCATCTATCTCACTTACAATCCTAGATATATACTGTATAAAAAATATAACAGGAAATAGTCGTGTTGTATGAAATACTTTTGATCATAAGCTTTACTCAATCAGAGCTGATCTAATAATAGATAATGACTAAGAAGTGAAGTGTTGACTCCATCAACACACACACTCATACACCCTCTCTCACTCTCTCTTCCTCTCCCTCCCTCTACATACACACACATATATATATATATATATACACTAATAGGTATATGTATATATACAGACATACAAGCTCTTCCTTGGTTTATTTATAAGATGAATAATATATTTTGGTATATCAACTTAAGTAGGAATTCAAACAGAATTTCTTATTGCTTGAAAGCCAGCAATCGTTTCTGGAAATTGTGAAAGTTTCCAACAATTAATCTAGTGCTGGATTAGAATATGCTATTCTTAAATGATTTAAAGAACACAGATTAATCCTAATGAAAATCTTGTCTGAAAGCACAGTGAATACAGGAAGTATATTATATTATGCATATGAATATATTTCTATACTTCTCTCTTTCTCTCTCTCTCTCTCTCCCCACGCGCGTGCGCACACACAGACACACACACACACACACACACACACACACACACACACACACACACACACACACACACACACACATATATATACATACATTAAAAGCCAGTTTGAATCTTGCTTGTAATGTTACCCAGCCAAACTGGCTCATAATGAGAAAATACTAAGAATTAAGTTTACCCTGAAATGTTAATACGAACAGAATAAAGCAAGTTTCGCGAATATCGGAACAGTACTTATTGAGATATTCTGGATTTGTGGGTATGGATACCTAAATCAATGCATAGTGGAAAAATGTTCCGCATATAACTTCATCCTGAAAGGGAAGAAACTCTAACCTTTCGATTAGACTGATTTGACGACGAAAAAATACGATTTGTTTTTTTTTTGTTTTTTTTTACAGTAAATGTTTCTATCTTCGCTCTTGTTAAACACAATATTTTAACCATTTAGAAATATTTTGAAGTGAATGTGATTTTAAAAATGTAAGTTGTTTGTACAGTAAGTATTTGTATTTTAGCTTTCTTTAAACAGACAATATTTTAATGTTTTTTTAATTATTTTCAAGTGAATACCATTACAAAATCTTTTTGGCGTTTTAAAAATTATTTTAAAGTGAAAATGTCTTTAGAAATACGGTAAATATTTTGTAAAAGACCCTTAGTAACCTCGGTGTGAAATAGTTTTTTACCATTTTTTTTTTTTAGTGCATTCAACGTATCTCACCTCCAAAGATTTGGCTGCTATATTTAGCACGTCCTGCTACCACGTAACAGCTATTTGTGATGAAGAAACTGAAATACCTGTTACGTGGTAGCAGGGCGTGCAGGAAATAACAGCCAAATCTTTCCTTTTCTGGGGAAAGGAGCCGTTTACGCGTGGTTTCGATGTCACATCTGTTGAAAGCATGCGAAATAACCTGGAAAAGAAAAGCCACACGAAACAAAAATCCGTGATCCAACGGGTCACGGGTAGTCTAGTATATATATATGTGTGTGTATATATATATATATATATATATATATACACACACGCACAAGTATATGTAATTATAACAATAGAGGTACTAATTAATAGCCTCACATGCTAGAAATAGACGCCAAATGGTCCTAGTAACTACAGTTACTTGCTCCATTAGCACGAATTGAAAGCGAGGTAAGTTAATAAGATTTCTTAAAAGAGGTTTAATTATAGATCGATTTCTGGTTTAGAGATGTAATTCTCCCTACCTTCATTAGTATGACCAGTTGTACATAATTATAAACATTTATACATACCAATACGAATATCACGTATCCATAATCATACATACAAATAGCCAATTAAAACACACGCACTATATATTTGGTGTTCACTTGCTTCAGCTTAACTTCATATTAATTGTATTTCGGCCGGTTCTTTCGTCACACTTCTGTGACCTCATCAGTGAGGCTAAACTGGCAACATGACCATCCCCAGATGACCATCCCCAAAATACAACAATACTTGTTTCAGCACACGAATTCACATCAAGAATTTTGCTAATCGAATATATAAACATATATATGTGTCTTTGTGTACTAAAAGAACTTGAGTGACAGGAGTGAATACTCAACAAGCAGAAGTTACCTAGACTGTAAAATGACTCTGTAACGTAATTAATACAGTAACACCCCCAGAATCTGGAGCAAAACTCAAATCCAAAGCAAGAAAACAATACCGATTTGTAACGATCAACATACTTGGTTAAATGCAGTTAGTCATATCTGGAATGAAAACCTCGCAACCTGAAAATGTACAATTTGGAATATTTTAAAGAACAGCTGCAAAGTAAGCTTTTATGAGAATAGGTTGAGTGCAACCCTAATCATTCTCTCGGAAAACTTCAAATAAAACCTATCAAAAATAAACCCGAAGAAGAAAGACAAAACAAAGATAACTTACAGAAAGGATGACTCTTGAAATGTTAAAAATGGCAAATAACTGAATTATTGAAATAAAGGGCGAATTCTAAGGAACAAAATGTCACATCTGCTGAAGAACATATTGAAGTGAACATTAAAAAAAATATTGATGGTGCTTTATATGAAAACACTATTAAACTCTGGAGAGAAAAATGTTTAAATGAAGAATTAACATCTGTTCGACGTTAGGAAAAGAACATTGTCTGGTTCAACAAATACGAAGATGAATTTCAGAACGATAACAAAAATTAAAAAAAGAACACCAGTTCTACTTACAAACGACCAAACAAACATAGAAAGTTATAAATTATACCCAGCAAAGATTCGTAAGCAGCAACACCAATTGTACCCTTCTCCTCCAAGACAGAAAGTCTTCCAAAACCGGAAATTCCAATACACTCATCGAAAACAGTACTTATGCTTAGAGAGACTGTCCCAGACATGAACAACCACTATTGGGACATACAAAGTAACAAAAGTATTCTAGAACGCCAGATAGAAGCTGACAGTCACCACACAGTCTTGAACATAACCAAAAGAACAAACTTCAAAAAACAGTTTTTTGCTCAAAAGAAAGATTCCAGGAGAATCGGTGGTTGGTAAGAATCCTAAAATAATGAGTGTTTTCACCTTGACCTCTCAAAAGAACAAATCTAAATCCTTTCAAAAGATTTAAAATTCACTTCGGTTTCTTATATCGACGTCCAACACAAGTCGAATAGAATGAAAAACTACATATACGACCTGAAAAACCATAACATTGTTATAAAAGAAGCGGATAATAAAAATGCTGTAGATATGAATATAGAGCAACGCAAAAATGAAACGGAATTAATTCTATTTCAAGACACGATCCACTATAAGATATTAAATAACTACCAACAAACTAAAACAATATCGAAACTTAAAACCTTCATAGGCCAACATGGAAATAAACTTTAATAAAGAAATTGGTTAACTAACAAACTTCATAGGCAAGACCAGTATCTTCTACTGGCTTACCAAATCCACAAAAATAAAGCAACGGTGCCTGCAAAGAATCATTTTCAGTCTACATAAATACGCATGCCATTACCGATTATAACAAGCCCAGCCTGTGAAACACACCGACTTAGCAACTTCATTGACACACTGTTAAAACGCATCTTAAAATATAAATCAAGTTTGATATGGGATGACAAAGACCTATTGAACTATCTCCTAAAAAAAGTTAACACGAATACTATCATCGATTTCTTTGTAGTAAATCTTTATACTATCATTCTACACAAGTATGGATTGGGAGCAATAGCTTTTTGAGTAAGAAAATTTCCTGGTGAAATTCCAAACCAAATTGATATAAAAATCATCAGTGATTGAAATTAATCTTTCAATATAAATTTATTTTCAAACAAAACACCTATCAACATATATCTGGGACTGCGATGGTCACAATAGTTGCTCCAACATACACCAACATAGTGATAGCATACCTAGGCGTCCAGCTGTATGAACAAGTCAAAACAAAGTACGATCTCTCTCTCTTTTTCTCTCTCTCTCTCTCTCTCTCTCTTTCTCTCTCTTTCTCTCTCTTTCTCTCTCTCTCTCTCTCTCTCTCTCTCTCTCTCTCTGTGTAATGTATATTTTTTTACTTGTTAGTCATTTCACTGCAGTCATGCTGGGGGTTTTTAAGGGGTTTTAGTCGAAGAAATTGACTCCAGGACTTATTCTATGTAAGCCTAGTGCTTATTCTATCGGCATCTTTTGCCGAACCGCTAAGTTACAGGGACATAAACACACCAACATCGGTTGTCAAGCGACGATGGGTGCGATAAACACTGACACAAAGACGCACACTTAGATATTGTATCTTATGTTGTAATTAAAGATGAAAAAAAGCACCCACTTCACTCACAGAGTGGTTGGCGTTAGGAAGGGCTGCCAGCTGTAGAAACCTTGCCAGATCAGATTGGAGCCTGGCTTTCCAGTCCTCAATCAAACCATCCAACCCATGCTAGCTTGGAAAGCGGACGTTAAACAGTGATGATGATATGTATATACATGCATGCATACATACGTACGTATGTAGGTACGTACATACATACATAAGAGTTCTTCATAAGTAGAAAATATGAAGAGCTTCATACGAAATATATTCGCTGTTCTCTTATGTTCGTATTCACGTATTCATTTGATTAATACGTTAACTCTATGTATAAAGAAAAATTCAAGCAGTTTGCAACTTTGTCGAACATTCTCGCGATTTTTTCTTTTATTAGACATTGCTTAAATAGTATTAGATTCAACAACCAGCATTTATGTAATAAAAGCTAAATATATTGGTTATATATTAACTTGACAAAAAATATTTGTATGTTAGGATCAGAAGATATGCAATTTTGTGTTGCTTTTACATTTAATACGAACAATAATGAACAACCACACGTTTTCCCCTGGTGGACGCAGTTATTGCGTGGGAGCTATTCGTGTCTTCATATGTGAATTAGAAATTTCAATTAAGGATTTATAAGGAAAAATAAGATTAGAATTCACATATCTAATATTTTTGTATACTTATGAAGTTCTTAAGATTTCCTGTCGGTGGATCGTTTCCTGTAAAACATGTGACGTTGGTAAATTATTATTGATGCCAAGTTTCTTAAAAATAAAAACCAGTGATTTCGAAGACGGTGAATTAAGGCGCAAGTATGGCTGTGCAGGAAGAAGCTTCCTTCTGAATCACATTGTTCCGAGTTCAGTCCCACTGCGCAGCACCTTGGGCAAGTTGTCTTCTAATATAGACTCGGGACGGCCAAAACTTTGTGAGTGGATTTGGTAGACGGAAACAGAAAGAAACATGTATGTGTGTGTGTATATATATATATATATATATATATATATATAAATAAATTAAGGTACTCAGAAATCTGGACGTTTGTACATCTACAGATTTTTATTAATGTCACATATTAAATAAAGCGCTTTTCACCTAGTCGTGTACTATTTTCATATATATATGCATGTATACGCACACATATACATACACACACTCACGCGCACACACATATGAACATATATAAGTGCGTCTTTGCCCCACACCACCGCTTGAAAATCGGTGTTGGTTTGTTTATGGCCCCGTAACTTAGTAGTTCGACGAAAGAGACCGACAGAATAAATTGCAAGCTCTTGAAAAAAAAAGTTACTGGGGCTAATTCATTCAACTAAAAATTCTTCAAGGTGGTGCTCCAGCATGGCCGCCGTCTAATGACTGAACCAAGTGACAGATAAAAGATAGAGCTTAGATACTTCCAGGTGACCAATTGGTTTCAAGTGGTTCTTAACATAGAGATACACACAGCTCTGGAAGTTGTCGAGATGGTACAGTTTCTTGTTCGAAATTCGATCCATGGAATTCCCTGAATGAATTTACAAATATCTTAACTATAGTCCGAATTCTAGTACTCCCTTCATGATTGTTTTGTTGTTTGTTCCTTCTCGATTCATGCCTGGATCATAAGGACCGGTTTCATTGACGTATGGCTTTCCCCACCTGGGCGGTGAGCTGCTAGATGCAGGAGGAAAGAGTGGGAGAAAGTTGTGGCGAAAGAGTCAGCAGAAGTTCGCCATTACCTTCTGCCGGAGCCGCGTGAAGCTTAAGTGTTTCGCTCATAAATACGCACATCGCCCGGTCTGAGATTCGAACCCGCGATCCCTCGACCCATGTGCTTCCACCCCTTCATGGTTAGTCTACATTATTCCGTTAGGAGCACAGAGCCAGCTTTCCAGTTTTTTCACAGGATAACTCATTTTTACCGGCTGAGTGGACTGGAGCAATGTGAAATAGTGTTTTGTTCAAGAACACAACGTATCACTCGTTCCAGGAATCGAAATCACAATCCTATGATCATGAGTCGAACACTATAACCCCTAAGTCATGCATCTTCACGTTACTCCCTACATAGCAAGATTTCATTAATCCAGTAGACTGGAGATTTCATTTCTCCAGTCCACTAGGTGTTAATCCAGATAAGCCCATAAAAGTAAATGAAGTCTTAAAATTTCACTGTATTTAGATTAAACGTTACGGTAAGCTTTCACAATTTGGAAGAGAAGGACAGTATGCAACTGTTAGCTACGGGTGTTGACTACCTACTGAGCATTTCGTATGCTCAGTCAGATGCTACCCAGCGAGTTCATGTCCAAACAAGCAGGAGCAGGTTTTGCGTTGCGAAAACGCAGCCAGGGGTATATATAAGGGTTTAAGTTCTCACAATGGTGTGCGAAATATAAAGGGGTACTATGGGGAAGACTAGATATTTAGAGGATTTAGAAGGTTGTGATTTTTCTTGCGCAAGAGCGGCTGTGTGGTAAGTAGCTTGCTTACCAGCCACATGGATTCCGGGTTCAGTCCCACTGTGTGGCAGCTTGGGTAAGTGTCTTCTGCTGTAGCCTCGGGTCGACCAAATCCATGTGAGTGGATTTGGTAGACGGAAACTGAAAGAAGCCCGTCGTATATATATATATATATATATATATTTATTTGCCTGTGTTCCCCCCCCCCCCATCATCGCTTGACAACTGATGTGGGTGTGTTTACGTTTCCGTCGCTTAGCGGTTCGGCAAAAGGAAATCGCTAGAATAAGTACGAGGCTTGCAAAGAATAAGCTCTGGGATCGATTTGTTCGACTAAAAGTGGTGCTCCAGCATGGCCACAGTCAAGTGACTGAAACAAGTAAAAGAATAGAAGAATAAAAGAAGACTTTAATCCAGGTACAATACTTTATATATTAAACAAATTTTCGAAAACAATTTTTGCTGGTATTAAGGTATAAACATAACGTTGTCTTGCCAGTGAACAGAAAACATTACTGATATTGCACCAAGGTCGAATATCAACGGTCTTTTAGATCTAAGTTCATAAATATAGTTTTTTTTAAATGAATGCTCTTTAATAAAATTAATGGAATGATAAATTAAAGCCAAATGTGTTGTTTTACTGGTTCAACGCTTATTTTCATCTCAATAGAAAATATTTCTTTTTGTACTATATACTTTTAGTATTAATAAATTATTGATTTCTCAGTAATTAAATATAAAATAATTCATTTTAGCTTTATTTATTATTATTCTTTTTTGTTACTTTCGTTTTCTACCAATGGTAATTAATAACCACAAAAATGGGCGTTTGCAAAACATCATTTGGTGAAAGGAGTTACTTGAGTAGCTACAGAAGCGAATTTAACCATCGGTAGTTTTGAAGAAATTTAGTTACGTAGATTTAAATATCAGTTTAACCCATTCTTGTCTGCTGGGCCAACAAGGGGATGGAACAATAAAGACACATCGGTTAAGAGCCTGAACAAATGAGAAGGGTGAATATCAGACGGGAATTCCATTAAAACATTTCAGAACTCCCTTAATATTTGAGTAGAGTCCCCGCCTCCGCCATACAGGAAACTGGATTTAGTCTTGCAAAGTATCTTTCAAAGTGCCTGTTTGTCGGTACTGCTACCGGTACTCCGTTGTGTGCATGTGTATGCGCGCGCATATATATATATATATATATATATATATATAATACACACCTATATGCCAATATATATATATATATATTATACACACCTATATGCCAATATATATATATATATATATTATACACACCTATATGCCAATATATATATATATATATATTATACACACCTATATGCCAATATATATATATATATATATTATACACACCTATATGCCAATATATATATATATATATATTATACACACCTATATGCCAATATATATATATATATATATATATTATACACACCTATATGCCTATATATATATATATTATACACACCTATATGCCTATATATATATATATATATATATTATACACACCTATATGCCTATATATATATTATACACACCTATATGCCTATATATATATATATATATATATATATATTATACACACCTATATGCCTATACATATATATAAATATACACATATCTATTATATTTACACGTATAAATACATACGCAGACATAGACACACACGCACGCACACATAAACATATCCGAGAGCAGAAGAAAATGGGAAGTTTGTCTTTGTATTATTACATAATCTAGTGCGATAAACTGGCAGTTCTTATTTAGTACTGCTAATCAAGTGAGGTAAATTATTAAATTACTATTCTCTTCTGAAGACCTGGAATTTCAATGTGATTATGTGCTCATCTACGTAAAGATTACTGCACACCATGCCAGTATTCACTAGTGAAACGCGTACAGCTTATGCAATATATTACTACAGCACTCCGTCGGTTACGACGATGAGAGGTTCTAGTTGATCCGATCAACGGAACAGCCTACTCGTGAAATCAACATGCAAGTGGCTGAGCATTCCACAGACACGTGTACCCTTAACGTAGTTCTCAGGGAGATTCAGCGTGACACAGTGTGACAAGGCTGGCCCTTTGAAAAACAGGTACAACTGAAACAGGAAGAAGGAGTGAGAGAAAGTTGTGTTGAAAGAGTACAACAGGGTTCGCCACCACCTTCTGCCGAAGCTTCGTGTTTTCGCTCAATAACACTCACAATACCCGGTCTGGGAATCGAAACCACGAGACCGCTGCTCTAACCACTTGACCATTGCGCCTCCACATGAAATATATATACAAAATTATAATAAAAACTTACAAAATCTGTTTTATTCTACTCCCGGACGTAAACTAAGCAGGTTATTCAAATGAACATTATACCAAACGAAAATGGAGGACACATTATGTTTGATATCTGGCTAGAATTTGGATATTCTTGGATTTTCAAGGAGTTCTAAGTATTGGTTAATCGTTATGCTAGCTCATTCGAAATAATAATTCCAAAAACATTTCATCTGTGTCTATGTGTTGGTGGGTGTGTAATATATATAAATATATATATATAAATATATATATATTCTTTTATTGTTTTACTCTTTTACTTGTTTCAGTCATTTGGCTGCGGCCATGCTAAAGCACCGCCTTAAAGGGTTTTAGTCGAAGAAATCGAAACCCCCGGGACGTATTCTTTGTAAGCCTAGTACTTATTCTATCGGTTCTTTTGCCGAACCGCTAAGTTACGGGGATACAAACAGACCAGCATCGGTTGTCAAGCGATGACTGGGGGACTAACACAGGCGCACACATCTCACACACACACACACACACACACACACACACACACACACACACACACACACACACACACATATATATTTATACATACAACGGGATTCTTGCAGTTTCCGTCTACCAAATCCACTCACAAGGATTTGGTCGGCCCGGAGCTGTAATAGAAGGTATTTGCCCAAGGTGCTGCGCAGTGGGACTGAACCCGGCACCATGTGGTTGAAAAGCAATCTTCCTACCACACAGCCATACACACATATGTGCATACATACACACATATGTGCATACATACACACACGCATATGTACATATATGATGGTTATGTCCACTATTTCTGTCAACGAAATTTCACTCACAAGGCCTTGGACAATCCGAGGTAACGGTAGAAAGAAGACTTGGTCGTGATGCCTCTGGACGGAATTGGATCCTGTCATAATGAGAGAACTATTTTTGTTGACCACACGACCATACCTGGTTGCCAAAGAGACAATATATAATCTGATTTCAATCTTGTCAAGTTAGCCATTTTAAGAAATACATGTACGCTGCCATGTTCCATCGCCAGCCACAATAAATTTGTGTATTTGTGAGTAGACAAATATATAGAAAACTTTAGCTATTTCAGCTTGCGATCGCTGTTAAATACAATAACGTACCGGTAAGCCGAATCTACAATGGTATTTCATTCACTTCACTTACACCTCTCATGCCCTTTCTATAAAAACATGTGGCTTTGGCCCTTATGTAAGAAATCAATATTGCTAGCAGACAGCTAGCGATATAGAGTAAGATGTTTCTGCCAGTTTCAATATGCACTTGTAGCTATTTCATTTCAATTACTCCGCTAATAAATCTTGAGAAAGCCATGAATATCACAAAATCTTATTTCATCCTTACTTTCTACGAACTTGCGGAATTGTGTTTAAGTTTTTTTAAAAAGATCGATATTCATCATAAACTACATTAGCTTATGCGTTCCAAACACAGTTGTGTCAAAATGTTATGTCGTATGCTGTTTGGTAATGCCACTTTTGTGAGTAAGAGATTCCTGTCAGCTCTGGTGATGATTTTATACTTACCATTTCCTATAATAATGTAATATAGCTTTTTTTTCTCCTTTCCCTTTCTTCTTTATATTATTATTATTGTTATTATTATTAAGGTTGTTATTACAATACATTGTGTTCTACAAATAATCTTATAAGACACTTTGCATCATGACAAGAAACAAATCTTTTTATCATGCTTTCATGCTAATATCTAAGAATTTCTAATCAATCAATAACCAACGTTCGATTCCTATTTCCAGATTTAGTTAATAAAAAGCTTCAGCTGTCAGAAAACCCAGTACCTATTTGCAAGTAGGTTTATTAAAATTAGGACTTCTCCTAAAAGCGTCCACATACTTTCTTCTCTCACTAAACTCGCATATGTTGTCTCCTATCTATCTGTCTATCTATCTATCTATCTATATATCTATCTATCTATCTATCTATGTGTTTGTTTTCCAGCCTTGCTGACTTTTTCGTTCTTGCCTTTGTGTCGTTTTCCTCTTTCTTTTTTCTCTATCCAATGGTCAAAAACAGAGTCAAGCTTCCTAATAGCTTCTTTCAAAACCTTACAATTCATATACGTTGCTGATGCCGTTTCAAAAGAGCATAAATGTTGTACAATCTCACTTTAGCTTCTATCAACGTAGTGCCTTTTTCTCCAGTAAAAATAAGGCAATTTTCTCATGTGTATTTAAGCAGCCGAGAAATTAGTAGATTATGTTTCGATGAAGAAGTCTTAAAATACTAAAACACATCCAGAGTTGTAACTATAGTTGACAAAAGTCAAAGTCACCTTCCACTGCATGCTTTTCTTTTCTTTAATTTGTTAATTACTAGAGCTAACGATTTTTTTTTTTAGCAGACACACACATACACACACACATATACCCATACATACTCATTACAATGTATAATCACAAACATCCTTGGCCGGTAATCGGTAAATTGGGATGGTTAGGTCCCCCATCCACCGTACACTCCTGGACAGGCACTCTCCGACCTCTACTTGTTCGGTCAAGTGATGGACGGTCTTCGAGGGCAACGACTTGATGACAGATGAGGCGAAAGTGACCGCGAAGAATTGGGTGCAACAGAACAGAATTCTTTCAAAGAGGATTCGAGAGTAGGGTTCAATGATACCACAAATGTATCACTTATGATGGAAACTACGCTGAGTTATATCGTGGCACAGAGGATTAATATTTCTACCAATACGTGCAATTTGAACGACCTATGCCATAAAAGACATGTCTATTTTTGCTCAACTCTGGGTAGGACACTCGTATATAATATATATATATATATATATACACACATACATACACACTCACACACATATATATACACATACACACACATATATATATATATACACACACATACACACACATATATACACACATACACACACATGTATATACAAACATACACACACACCTACATATATACACACACACACATATATATATATACACATACTCACATATACATACATGCACACATATATGCATATACATGCACACACACATATATGCACACATTCATACAAATATATATACATATATATGTGTATGTATATGTGTATATACATCTAAATGTTGATACGTATATGTTTATATGTATATTTATGTCTACCTACCTGTATATGGTATTGTTATTATTCATTCTGTTGCTTTTTAATGAACCAGGAACTGATAAATATACACACCTCAAATAAATTTGGATAATCTAACCTAATACAAACAGTCTCTCTATACCAATAAACAAGATATATGTAAGATATTAAAAACCGATAACTATTTACTTCTCATACATATGTAGCAGAGTCAACCAGTAAATATCCTACAGGGAAATCCACACACGCACGCACGCACGCACGCGCACTCTCTGTTGGGTTCTCTTGTGAATGACAAATGAGGGTTCAGTAAAACGGTAAAATAAAGCATTAATCATGTTCTATAGACACGAGTGTGCCTCTTGAGATCTTCTGGAGCCTTGCAAACCTTTTGGCAAATGGAACAAGTTGAGGACTCAGTTTAATTGAGCGCTTGTGGATCATTTACTATGTGTTTTCTTGAGTGGACGGCTAGGCCAGCTTTGCTTCACGCCACAAAGCCAGAATGACATGTAAGGCCGAACTGTCGACTCGGAACTGGTACGGACCGGGGGGAATCCGACTGTCAAAGTAAACCAGAGCGTCGCGTAGCTGGCCGAGCCGCACAGACGCGATGTGATTTCTGCCCAGTGCCCTGAATGTCAGTGTAGAAATTCAACCAAGCGTGAGTAAACGGTGGGAGTAACTAAGAGCAGCATTTTGCTAGCGTGCCTTTATATATATATATATATATATATGATATATAAGATGAGAAGAGTACAAGTCAATGACTGTCATAATTCTTAAATATTTCTCTCTTTTTCATGATTTATTCAGGAGAGAAAGTGTTTCCTTGCTCTTTCTCAGGATCTCTAAGATTAGTGGGAAGAGAGAAATTATCCGCAGATTGTAGATCTGACCTGAAAACCTACATCAGAGTGGATTCCATTGAAGTCAAACAAATGCCAAAAATGATGTGAAGCTGGGTGATCGCTTACGCTTAGCTATTAAATCCTTGTGCTAAGGCGGTGAGCTGGCTGAACCGTTAAACATACCGGACAAAATGCAAGGCGGCATTTCGTCGATATACATGTTCTAAGTTCACATTCCGCCGAAGTCGATTTCACTTTTCCTCTTTTCGGGTTCGAGTACCTGGATTGATGTAATTGACATGATCTTCCCCTCAAAAACTGGTCTTGTGCCAAAATTTGAAATCATTATCTCTTAGTGCTGAAAAAGCTGTGAACATTTCGTCTGTTTGAGATGTAACCTTTCGACTTTCTACTAAAGGTACAAGGCCTGAAATACTGGGGGAGGGGACTTGTTGATTTCATCGACCTCAGTGCGTAACTGGTACTTAATTTATCAACTCCGAAAGTATGAAAGGTAAAGTCGATCCCCGCGGTTGAATTTCAATTCAGACCGTAAAGACGGACGAAATACCACTAAGCTTTTCGTCCGGCGTGCTAACGATTCTGCCAGCTCGCCACCTTCGTTTGGGATGTAATAAATCAGTAACTGCATACCCTAGATTCACACATGTAACAATATGAATGCTTCTGTTTTTGGTTTATCCCCAGTGCATCGATTTGATGGATTTGACTTCATGTCGATGAATGCAACAGAAATTCTGTTTGATATTTCAAATGCAAAAATATTTATTTTCATCGTCAATAAAACTATGTACTGTCGTTACTATCAACCACAGAAAAGATGTTTACACCAGTTAAATCAACAGTTTGTGAGATGCTGTTGCGGTCGAGAATGACAGTAGTGAGAGTGGTCAGTTTAGCAGCAACACGCGTATGTCACCACTGCTTGCTAGTAGCAAAAGAATTCTATATATTATTGGGTTTTTTTTTTTTGTAATTGAAAAAGAAACGCGAAAAAACAATTTGCAGATGAGATTCTGTTTTAGAGATGTCTGAGTGGCCAGTAACTGAAATCGTCAATAATTGAACGAATCGCGTTCGTGTTAATACAGAGTTCTCTGCCAGATATCTAATTGGTCTGTAAGAAAAATCATGACTGTTGAAACATAGCAGTCCAGTTTCGATTCTTCGGTGTTTTAGGATTACCAAATATTCCAGCTACACACGTTTTCGTTCTCTTTTTAATCGCTACAATGTAACGGTGGCGATTTGGCTGCTAATCAAAGGTGATCGAGAAAGCGTCCTCTTTAACTCGTCCTCCTATAGTTTTCTAACCTACTGTTTTTACCCTACAGAATTAGAACTTCAATATATATATATATATATATATATATATATATATACACACATACATACATATATATATATACATTTGTGTGTGTGTGCGGAGAGAGAGAAACTCCCAAAGCGCATCTTTACTCATGCAAACGAATATTCACATAAAATGCGCAACCATTAAGTAAAACTTAAATGTGGTTTATAGTCAAACGTGAAAGAAATAAAACTAACGACAGGCAGTCAGATAGACGCTTAGACATACAAATGAGAGAAAAAGTACTGAAACATGTAAAGTTTAGTTTATTTCTTAATTGGAAGCTGACATTTTACTCAGTCACTGCTATTACCTTGACATGTTTCTTGTTTTGTTTTGTTCTTTGTTTTTTTTTTTCCATCAGCAAAGTATTGCTTCTCTGTAGGAGACAAAATTAGAAGAGAACGAATCACGAAATATATCTACAGAAACGTACATTAGTTGGCGTGGAAACATAGAATTCTTCGGAAATCAAATAATGTCGACACGCCATCTGCATGGAAAATAATAGGAACTAGGTGTTGGCAAATTTAATGTAGAGAGAGATTTTAAAAATCTAAACAAGAAATAAACAGCGAGAAAAGATATATTGGTCGATAACCAATATTATCTTTTCATTTTTCTGGTGTGTACAAAGAAACAGCTATAGATATATTTCTGACATTTTTTTATAAGCTTCATAAGTGAAATATAGCCTCTCCCCAGAATCAATGTTTGATTTTTTTAATAATAAGTAATATTACATATTAACCAAATAATTTCTCTCATCTACTATCGAGGGAAAGGAAATAGAATGCTGGGACATTCATATCTTTCCAAGAACTGGTAGTGATTTAATTAAAATGCAACAAAAAATAACCGGTCCTCGAAACCCGATTAAGGAATCTTACCATTCCTATACATCGAAATAATATTTAACGATTAAATACATTCGCTTTGGCTCTCCCCAGAAAGATATAGGTTATCTTCAACCTCAATGAAGTTTTATAATAAACAAGCTGAGTTATTCAGTGATGCCAGTGTGTCAAAATACTCTAAAACGTTTTTTCTTATTCTTTTATGTTAAACTTAAACGACTTAAAGTATACCAAATTATTATGGAGATACTTTATATGTAAAAATATGTGAATAAATTTTTCATTTTAATGTAGATAATGCAATTCTTAATGCAGAAAATTTGAATGTCTTCCAATCGTTTATGTTATGTGAAGTTTTCGATATTATGTTTATTGTTAATCTTAATTTCGTTACTATAAAAAAAATCTATGATTATGTTGATGAAATCAATTTTTTTCCTTTTAGTGAATGAAAATTACTTAGAAATGAAGGAGGGAATATATTGCTTTCAATATTGTACACTATTGTTCGTTAATATCTTCATTATCATACTCAAAGTTCGTAATATCTGAAAAGTTTTGTGAATAAAAGAATGTAACGATAATGGTTAAGAATTCTGAGTAATTCTTTTCTTCTTGAATTTATAAAAGAAACAAACAGTTTAATTTTAACTTCATTAACATAATCATGATCTACATCTTCAGAACTGTGTCCCCGAAAAACTATTACTTAAAAAAATATGCATCATTTAGTAAGTTACAAGGAAAGGAAACCGTGGTAGGAGAACACTAAATTGTAGTTATAATTCGAAAAGACATCTCTTCAAAATTCCTTATATAACTTATTAGCTTTTTTCCACTCTGTTATATTTTTCTCTTTTCCAAATGTAGTTGACATATTTAAAACAGTAACGCTATTTCAGTTTCCATCTTTTAAGTTTTCTTCTTGATGAAATTGATAACCCATCATATCTAAATTAATTTATTAATTATATTAATTATGTAAATGATCATGTTTTTACACTAACTACTGAAACAGATGTAGAAATCAATTAAATTATTAATCATCTGTGAGATTTACACTTTTATGCTGTTTTGTTACTCTTCTCCCACCTCTTTTTCTACACACACACACACACACACATACGTATATATGTTTTAGAGTCTGTTTCTTTTTCGGATATATAAACTACAGACGATTCATAACACACCCCAGTCGTAGAGTATTTTACGAATGGCTGCCACGTGGTTTGTGTTCTATGGCTTTACAGTTGGTTGTGTGCCTTTTATATAATCGCAAAAGCTACTGTTTCTCGGATACTATGGAGTTATACGATCTCGGTTATTCTACAAAAAAATATACCAGCGACATCAGACGAGTTTTACATAAAAAATACCGCTCGAAAAGATTATCGACCTCATAAGACGGATGAGATGGAAAGCATCTTTTCCAGATGCACCTTCGGCCATTTGAGTCTCGCTAGTCGTCTGTACAGCTAAGGGCTTTATAGATGCGAAACCAATGGTCACTCAATGACAGACCATAATACTTAACATCCTAAATTACATGCACGCACGCACGCACGCACGCACGCGCGCACGCGCGCACGCGCGCATATATATATATATAAAAGAATAAATAGTCAAAAAGAAGAGGGAGTACGATCCGACAGCAATTTAAATTCAAATCCTGTATGTATGTGGATCTATGTTGTATCGAAACATGTGTAGTGACCATTAAACAGCTGTCGAATCGTAATCCCTCTTCTTTTTGACTCTATTTCTTCTTTCCTTTTTTTCACACATGAGGCATGCCTAAGCTTAGAATTGGTAGTATACCATAATACTGTCGGATATTTGGTAATTCTAAGAATGAACGAGCTCTATTTACTACTCTAATTCGTTACTAATGGAATACACCTCAACTATATATTCAAAACCAGTGAACAGCAATGACGACACCAGTTTGACTTTGAATCTCTTTAATAATTCAAAATAATGGATTTAATTCCTTTAAATTCTACCTCAGCTCATCTAATTGTATTCATTTATCGCTACTTTTCATAAAAAGCCATTATCTTTTTGATATTCAATGTGCATTTTCACTTTTTTCTTCTTACTTTCCCCATATTATTTCCATGTGTAGTTTCTGTTTTCTTTTTGAAACATATTTCTATTATATATATATATATATATATATATATATATATATATATATAGCTCCAGGGATCGAAGTGTAGGAAGAAAGTTAGTTTCAAGCAATCCGTAGTACATATAAACACCTTTCAGGGACAATAATGGTTTACTGAGGCGGAAGGTTACTCTTTTACTTGTTTCAGTCATTTGACTGTGGCCATGCTGGAGCACCGCCTTTAGTCGAGCAAATCGACCCCAGGGCTAATTCTTTGTAACCCTAGTATTTTATTCTATCCATCTCTTTTGCCGAACCGCTAAGTTACGGGGACGTAAACACACCAGCATCGGTTGTCAAGCGATGTTTGGGGGGGGGGGGACAAACACAGACACACAAACATACACACACAAACACACACACACACACATATATATATATATATATATATATATATATATATATATATATATATATATATATACACATATATACGACGGGCTTCTTTCAGTTTCCGTGTACCAAATTCACTCACAAGGCTTTGGTTGGCCCGAGGCTATAGTAGAAGACACTTGCCCAAGGTACCACGCAGTAGGACTGAACCCGGAACCATGTGGTTCGTAAGCAAGTTACTTACCACACAGCAACTCCTGCGCCTATGTAGATTCTTTTCGTATCGAAGTACGATAAACTGAAAAAAGTTCTTTTCATATTTCACGGTAGGTGACCAGGTTTGCCGGGTGTGCGAATAAGAATACAAGAATTACGGAATGGAATAGATAAGATCCGGGCTACATATGTTTCATCACGAGCGGAGCCTCAGAAGTGGTAAATGTCCAGGTGAGGTGTATACGCTGGCTACTCTTCGGGCCGAGGATATTTTGATTAAATGAAAGATTACCTTGACGCAAGGAAGATTCAATCAGAATGTGTAGAGAGCACAGTATGAGAGGAGTATATGAATGTAGGGAGAAATGAGGATTAAAAGAAGGGAAAAAAAGATATAAGGGTGTGAAAGGAATGGGGAATTTAAGCAAGGTCATTTGACTGGTAATAGTCAATGGAGCTGTTTTGGCCGAATCACAGAAGTTAGCGAGGAGAGTGGTATTTGAAAAAGAGATAATGTGGAGAGAAGAGGGTGGGGAAATATTTTTGGTCAAAAGGGAGAAAAAAGTGTGCATGAAGAAAGCAAGATAGAATGAGGAATTTTAATTTTTGACCATATTGATGATGTTCTGTTTGAAATTGTGGAGGTATCGGTAAGGAGGGTTTTTGCGGGATCTAAATTCGCAGGGTAGGGCTTGTTAGCTTATGGTATCAGAGTTGGCAGTAGAGATGCAGAGGGTGAAGAAAGCTTTCAATCGCATCTGTCGAATTACTTCGTTTGTAGCGTGAATAACGAGCTTCATGCACTCGGTTTTGTTGGTAAGTGGGATACCCTAAAGCGACAAGTTTAATTACATTTTCTCCATTTCCGTGACTTTCATACAGCTTTCACTAGATTAGGAACAAGTGATCCAGAGATCGAGGTGTAGGAAGAAAGTTAGCTTCAAGCAACCCGTAGTAACTATTTAAAAAAATAACTTTCAGGAACAATAGTGGTTTACTGAGACGGAGGGCTGTGGATTATTTTCGTATCGAAGTTCGATAAACTGAAAAAAGCTCTTTTTATATTTCACGGTAGGCGACTAGGGTTGCCTGGTGTGCGAATAAGAATACGAGAATTAAGGGCTGGAGTACATAAGATCCGGGCCACATAAGTTTCATAGCGAGCAGAACCTCAGAAGTGGTAAATATCCAAGCGAGGTGTATACCGCCGGCCACTCTTCAAGCCAAGGATATCTTGATTAAATGAAAGTTTACATTGTCACCGCCATCCGCTTCCTTCTACATTATTTTTGTCTAATACCACTCACCTTGCTAATTTTTGTGATTCACCCAAAAAAGCCCTATTGAGTACTACCGGTCAAATGACCGTACGTAAATTCCTCATTCTCTCTTGCTTTCTTCATGCACACTTTTTCTCCCCCTTGACCAAAAATATTTCCCCACCCTCTTTCCTCCACATTATCTCTTTTCAAATACCACTCCCCTCGCTAACTTCTGTGATTTGACCAAAGCAGCCCCATTGAATGCCACCGGCCAGATGACCTTACTTAAATTCCTCATTCCTCTCACTCCCTTATTTTTTTCTTTTTCCTTCTTTTAATCCTAATTTCTCTCTATACTTTATATTCTCCTCTCCTACTGAGCCCTCGAGACATTCTGATTGAATCTTCCATGCGTTGGTATGTGCCTCCTCGCGACAATGTAAACTTTCATTAAACAAGATATCCTTGGCCTGAAGAGCAGCCTTCGATATACACCCCGGTTGGATATTTACCACTTCTGAGATTCCGCTCGCTATGAAACATATGTAGCCCAGATCTTATCTACCCCATCCCTAACTCTTGGGTGTGCGTATATATAACACACACACGCACGCACGCACGCACGCACGCACATGTATGTAGGTATATGAAGTGAACACCTTTCTCCATGTGATCGACTTGAAAAATTGTTAAGACACTGGACATGAAACTAATAGTAGCCTTAATTCACAAATAAAGAAATTATATCCACCAATGCGGGGCTGGGCACTCCTTTTCATCGTTCGACATTTACGTATATATGGCGTTGTTTCAGTGCAAAGAGACGAACAATAATGTCCAAAAATATTTATTTATTTATTTCGATCATTATAAAAATTTAGTCTGATTCATAGAGTATCATACCTGAATATTTCATATTTATAAACAAACCGAAATTCAAAACAAATTTGAATATGCATACTAACTTTTCGCATACATTAATTTTAAATGAGGTATTTTAAACCAAACAATATTCCAAGATATACAAGGTAGCAAGCTGCTAGAATCGTTACCGTGCCGGGCAAAATGATTAGCGGGTATTTCTGACTTTCGTTCTGTGTTTAAATACCTTTGGGGCCGACTTTGTCTTTCGTCCTTTCAATGCCGATAAAATAAATATCATTTGAGCACATATGGCGATGTAATTGACTTAAGCCTTTATCCAAAATTGCTAACTTTGTGGCAAAATTTGAAACCAATATTCCAGGATATACTGTGTATACAGTGTCATGTAAGAAAACTGAGAGATAAAACGTGTGTGTGAAAGCGTGGAATAGATAGAATCAGTGTGAGACGCAGAGAGAAGAGACACGAAATGAAAGAGATTCACGAGAAAAGGAATAAAAAGGAAAACAGAGTTTGACACTGAAACGATGTTATACATCACATTCCGACTTCTACTCTTTTATTACTCCATTGGTAAGCTTGTCTTGTGTGCCGCTTTCGATTCTTTATAAAATCTGTTGCAATTCACGCGTGTGACTTAATTCCCTTTTAATTTCAATGCAATTGATTTGAATGTTACAATTTCCAGCAATTTCTCTTCATCGATTAAGTCATTGCGTCTGTAGAAAATTAATACCGAAAACAGATTAATGGAAAGAAACAGTAAAGACATCTAGATGTTTGCATCTGGGAAAGAAAAGGAATTGTTGACAGTAAGAACGAGCTTTGGATGTCAATAACCAAGAGCTAAGAGAAGGGAGAAACATCTGGCACTGCGGCAAGCGGTGATGATAAAGTATATTGGATATGAACAGATCCGATGCTATCCCCCTTTTATAGGCGACTTGATGGGACAGAAGTAGGACTACAGTGGTGATAGAATATGCTGAGGTCCAGTTCTGATCCTTGTTACACGAGCAGCAAGGGAAGATGAGAGATGAGACGGTCGGACAGTGTTAGATAAAATGCTTTGTTATATCCCTTTACGACAGTGAGTTCAAACCCTAGCAGACTCCACTTAACTCTCCAGTGTCGAGGATCATGCATAACAGCAGAGTACTGAATTCGATCCATTCGATTGTACACTTCCCTCGAAATTTTAATCCTTGTTCCTACGTCATAAAATAATGAATTAATATTACAATTAAGGATTTTTTTAGCATATTTTGGAAGAAAAGACTAGAGATAGGTATGACTTCTGATAAGCATGAGATTATTTTACAGATAATCCTAGCATAAGATAATATTCCTTGAACATAAATTTAAACGATGAAAACTGAAGAATATGGAGAAAAAGATAGGTAAAGAAATACAGAGCAAGTAAAATATATAAACCTTAATGTATTTAGTAAATTATACATTTTTTCCTTCAACATTGAAGCTCAGATTGTCAGATTTAATTCCACATTAGATATGTGCGTGTGTCTATGTATGTATGTGTACGTATGCATATATGTATGTATGTATGTGTACGTATGCATATATGTATGTATGTATGTGTACGCATGCATATATGTATGTGTGTGTGTATACGTATGCATATATATGTATGTGTGTGCTTGCACACACACACACACACACACACACACACACACACACACACACACACACACACACACACACACACACACACACACACACACACACACACACACACACACACACACACACACACACACACACACACACACACACACACACACACACACACACACACACACACACACACACACACACACACACACACACACACACACATACAGTCGTGTGTGCGTGTGCATATGTATATGTAAGAAACGAAACGTTAGGTTACTTATACAAGGAGTGTTTCATACGATTACAAAATCTCATATCTATTGTCTGTACAGTCAACGACTCTAACATTCTTATTTTAAGTTACTAAAAAATATGGGGTCTAAATATCAGCATCTCTTTTCTTTCTTGTTTTAACCATCCTCCTTTTTCTTTCATATTTATTTATTTATTTGTTTATATATTCATTTATTCATATATTTTTTTGAAACTTTCAATAATTATGGTCTTTGATGTGACAGGGTAGAAGGAACATTATTCCATGATGTGAATATTTTTCAGCTATATGTTTCGTTAATACCATTACATATATAAAGATATATATATATGTTATACTGTATTATAATATATTATATTATATCACATTATGTGTGTGTGTGTGTGTGTGTGTGTGTGTGTGTGTTATACATACAGGCATAAAGCTATTAATTTCTATTTCTAACCTGAAGCAATATAAGTTTCCCCAAAAAGAGAAGAGGTATTGATATATGTAGCAAAGATTGACATGTATTTGCTGTAGTACTTGGTGAAGAGATATTACTTTTATGATAGTTCTCGCAGTACGCTAGAGTAAATCTTATAGCATGAATACATTTATATCGATGTTTGAAAGACGTGATTCATATAAGATAAAGTGAAACATTATTTACGTTCATCGTTTAAGGATAATCACATTTCCATGGACGTTTTCTTTTAATGCGATTAAAAGTTGTGAGGAAACCGGTTAGGGAGAATTAAAATCGAGCCAACTCAATTTTAAAAAAAAATTTTTTTTTTACACAAGTATGTATTGTAAGTACCTAAGCACTTGTGAGGTGCAACTGTTCCGAGAAAATAACGGACCCTTAATATTAGTTTCAAATTTTGGCAGCAATTTCGGAGGAGATGATAATACGATTAAATCGACCCCCAATTTTCAGTTGCTACCTGTTTTATCAACTCCGAAAGGATGAAAAGCAAAGTCATTCTGCAAGCTCACCGCGTTTCTGAAACTGTAATATTAAAGAGTCGTGGAAGGCGGCGGGCTGACAAAACAGTTCCGTGAAGGGCAAAATGCTTAGCGGCATTTCTTCAGGCTTTGCGCTCTGATTTCAAATGTCACCAGGGTCGACTTTGCAGTTCATCCTATCGGGATCAATAAATTAAGTACCAGCTGAGCAGTTGGGTCGATGTAATCGACTTACACCCTCCCTTGAAACAGATGGTCTTGTGTTAAAATTTGAAGCCAATATCACTACCGCACAAGTATATTTCTTACAGATGTTTTAGATCTAAGGTTCAAAGATGCAGTTCATACACAAAACACAGACAAGAAGATCGTACTGAAAGAAATACCAAAATGGGTATCACCTTTTTATTAACTGACACAGTTCGTTCAAATTGCACATGTAGTTGAGTAACACCACCTTCATATTAACTCTTTTACCTGTTTCTTTTTTCCATTGCTGGCAAATAATCGCTCCAAGCAGAAGCAACGTGCCGTCATCGGATTCTTAACCAAAGAGGTGTAAAAGCCGTTGGATATCCATAGGTTGTAGTTTATTTATGGAGGTGATTCCATTGACAAAAGCAATATGCACAGATGAAGGAAGAAGGAGAAATATTGAAGATTAAACAAAGCAGTTGGAGGCCATCAACTGCAATCGCTAACACGAATTGCCAGCATGTGAATGAATTAATTAGTACTGACTAAGTCACAATCCGCGAGCTGGTTACACAACTAGAATTTGGCCACAATGTATTACAGAAGATGGCGAAAGACTCTGGATATTGGAAATTGTGTACAAAGTGGCTACCACAGCAACTTCGATTTGAAGGAGAGAAATATGGCAGCCTGCTCTACTGTGCAGGAAGTGTTTGAAGCCAACAGAAACACGTTATTTTTTCCGATCTTATGATAGGAGATGAAATATGACCTTAATCTTATGATGAAACGAAACTCAGTCCATAGAATCACATAACATCTCTTCTCCAAGGTGTAAGTTGCTGAAGAGCTAATGATCGTCACATAAAATTATGTTAAGTGCATTTTATGGTGATGAGGGTGTCATTCTCTTTGATTTTTAGGAACGAATCAGCACCTGGAAAGGTGAACGACATAGAAAGTCATGGTAGCTATCTTTCTGGATGGGGATGACGTCATTTTCTTTGATTTTTCTGGTACTTCAATGTACAGTGAACAGCGCATGGTACATTGAGACATTCAATAAATTTAATGAAGCCATCAAGAGAAAGAGACCGAACAAGGATATGCAAATGATCTTCTTTTATTATAACAATGTTCGACCACACTCATCTTGGGCTAGAAATCAGTCAATCGAATAACTGAGTTTGGCATGTGGTCTTCTATCCACTGCATAGCCCAGATCTGGAGTTCTCCAGCTTCCACCTGCTTGGTTCATGACAAATAGTCTTCTGAGACGAAGATTTGATGGCACAGACGAGTTTAAGGGAGCAGGGAAGAAATGGATACAACAGTGCACACATTTAACTTTTCTAAAGAGAATTCTTGAGTTGGATTCAACGATGGCACAAATGCATGTCTTGTCATGGAGACTGTGTTGAGGAGTTGTACCTTTGCACAGAGAAAGAGTAACTTCACTAATCTTTGCGGTTTGAACGACGTATTTTAGTTAATAAAATGGTTATTTTTATAGTTATACCCACTTTTGCTTTACCTGAAGTACAATCACAACTGTAGTATGTATACATATACATACCTGTGTGTGTGTGTGTGTGTGTGTGTGTGTGTGTGTGTGTGTAAATATGTGTATTTTTGTGTTCGGGGTGTGCAGAGGAGAGCGTTCTACATGGGAATTTAGTCTGCAAGTAATAGCAACTAAACCGCCTTCAAATTACATTCAATAATGTTAAAAGAAAGTAAGACATCGGAAAAAGTAGACACAGATTTCTCCTAGACAAAACGGGAAACTGAAGAATATACGTCTGGTGGATCTGAGTTCACCTAGCGTTAGGAAATAACAACAGCAACAAAATCTACTTTGTAGAATTAGGTTACACAGAACTAAATTTTATTCTTCGACTTACCCTGCGGTAATACTCCGGTATATATTGTTAGAGACCAAAGTAGAACAAATAATTATTGGGTGTTTAATCAAATATTGTAAAGAAAATTCACTTTACTTCGGTACATGGACGGAAATACCTGCTTTTAATTTTCTTTAAGAGTGTCTAACTGTTTTAGCCAAACTAAGTTTTATAAATATTTAATTAAGAGTAAAACTTAAGTACAAACGTGTAATTATAAATAGTTGTTCATAGCCCGTTTTGTTTTGTTTTGTTTTGAAACACTTAAAACAGTAAAGTTTCAAATAAAAAGATAATATATTTTCTGTTGTTTGAATGGGATTTACACATTTGTGACGTTTATAGACGTAAAGAAAATAATAATAATGTTCACACGTTTTAAAATAACGACACGACAAACTGATCGACATATTGTCTTGTCTTTTGTTGAGCGTGTACATACATATAATTAGAAACATAGATTAGTGTGCGTGTATATATATATATATATATATATTCTCTTTACTTGTTTCAGTTACTTGATTGACTGCGGTCATGATGGAGCATCGCCTTTAGTCGAGCAAATTGACCTAAGGACTTATTCTTTGTAAGCCTTAGTACTTATTCCATCGCTAAGTTAGGGGGACGTAAACACACCAGCATCGGTGGTCAAACGATGTTGAGGGGACAAACGCAGATACACAAATATATACGCGCGCGGGCGCGCACACACACATATATGATCGAACGCCACGCATCCTTTTCCAAGTAAGTTATATATATATATATACATATATATGTAAACGACGGGCTTCTTTCAGTTTCCGTCTATCAAATCCACTCACAAGGCTTTGGTTGGTCCGAGGCTATAGTAGAAGACATTTGCCCAAGGTGCTACGCAGTGAGACTGAACCCGGGACCATGTGGTTGGTAAGCAAGCTACTTGTCCCACAGCGAATCCTGCTCACATACGCACGCACACAAACACATATAATAATTAAGGTGGCTAGACGCAATTCAATACCAAAAAAGAAATACTTCACTCACTAAAATCTGACGAAGGGTGCAGGGAGAACCACCACTGCCAGAAATAAGAGTCAAAGAACTCTTTAGTCACAGAAGCACATTTTCAATTTACTGACAGGGATGACAACCTTTTTATAGTAATTCACAAATCTATTAATGGATCTGATGAGGTTTATTCTGCATTGTGGAGTGCATTCGGTTCCATTATATCATTCCCAACCTACTAGGGAACAGTGCAGACGTAAGCCGAAACGATAGTCGTTCTAAATAAAGCTTACACCATACTCTGACTTCCCTAACAATGATATATATATATATATATATATATATATATATATATATATAATAGTATTTACAAACGTTTCTTTAGATATACGTGGGAATGTAAACTAAGCTTATGTATGTGTAGTTTTAATAAACATTCTCAATAAACATTTTCAATTCCGCCATAATATGTTGAGTGTTTAAAACACGAGGTTTTTAGTGAGATTGATATATTTTTCTGTGACCAGAACAAAATAAGTTAAAGGTAAGAAACAGTGAATAATATACTCTAAGATCACCCTAAAAAATTAGAATTGGCTAACGTGGGAACACTTTTGATCACACCTCTACAGGGTCTCAACCCACTTGGAACTAAAGAAAAAAAAAAACTCAACAGACTAGTTTCAATGTTTATTGACACCTTATCAGAGAGAGAGCTTTGTCTACAGAAAGATTTCTCCGCTGTGTCTTGTTCGTAATTTTATAACATATCGACCACGATGTTATAATAACCAATAATCTCACGAAAGAGATTGTATGGTTCTCATTGTATTATATGATTCTCATTACATCATATTATTTATAATTTCCAAGGCAGCAGGCTGGCCGAATCGTTAGCACGCCAAGCAAAATGCTTAGCGGCTTTTCGTTCGTCTTTACGATCTGAGTTCAAATTCCGTCGAAGTCGACTTTACCTTTCATCCTTTCAGGGTCGATAAAATAAGCATCAGTTGCGCATTGGGATCGATGTAATTGTTTTTCCCCTCCCCACAAAATTGTTGGCCTTGTACCAAAATTTAAAACTACTAATTATAAATCTAATTATACGAGCAAATTTGAATTGAAAAATGTTTATTTATTTATTTATTGCATCACGTGGTCTACATTTTCATTTCTGTTGTTTTTTCATTATGCTTTAATCGATACGTCTCATTTGTCTTCGATTGTCAGTTTCAAGTGCTATCTTCTGCTTTATCAAGACACTATCGACTTCGTTGTTATTTATTCCCAGATTAACTTTGATAAGCAAAACTGTGATTAAACCAGCGTTGGATTAACCATTTCGCAAAATAAGCACGTGCTTAGGAAATCAAAGGAAGTGGCGATCACCACAGAAATGGTAAACGGTTTACGGCAAAAAGAAATCACTTTAGGCTTGATAAAATAAACATTATTGAGTGTACTCTTCCGCACGTAGACATTGCCTTTCGTGTATTTTTAACGTTAATGGTCACAAATTGCTCAGTTGAGCGTTTATTTTATCAGTTGAAATCAGGCACGTGCCGTGAGTAATTACTCAGGGTAGGCAGTAGGTGACGTTTATGTAAAACACACAAAAAATTAATCGAAACACAGGCGCGACAGATTTACTTCTGCCTTTGTAGCGCGTAAAGAAAACGTTGTTGAAAGAATGTACGCAGCACGTGTACTACAGTAGTACTATACGTAGTTTCAATACTGAGATTGAAAGGCAGGGGCGAATTATGCCTACCTAATCTACAAAAAAATAAAATATTTTGCATTTTATGCCTTAGTAATCAGAGTAACCTTCATAATTTTATTGAATTAGGTGCATATTTTACCATAAAAGGAAAATGTTACTATCGATGTATTTCATTCAGAGTAGGCACTGCCTACCTTGCCTACCTAAGCGGCACGTCCCTGGTTGAAGTATATTAAAAATCTCACCAGAACAACTATGCAGTGAAGCTGGATGTCTTATTTCTACTAAGTATAGATGCAGATGTGTTACGTAAGATAAATTTTGAGTGTCTGACCAAAGACAAAACTTTTCAAATATGAATAAAATAGAAATAAACCTTGCTTCCTTTCTTACCGTTAGTTTTGCTTCAGTTTGAAAAATATAAATTTATCTTATGGTTTATTATTATTTATATTTTGAATGACACATGTAAAATTACACCAAAATCTTTTAAGTACTTAAATCCTCTATTGGTCTTAATACGACCCTGGATTACACGTATTTAATCAATAACGAATCCGTCTATTTAGTAGTAAATAGTAGTGTATTATCCAACAAGTTCATTAGTTACATTATTTACATTTGACAGATATTTGTCCTCATCTTTGTTGTTAACATAACATTTCGGCTGGTATACCCTCCAGCCTTCATCAGGTGCCTTGGGGAAATTTCGAATCTGGGTTCTCATTCCTAAGGTTTTCGATGTTATTATTATCATTATTATGACCTGAATAATAATAATAATAATAATAATAATAATAATATTATCGAAAAATACCTTGGGAATGATAATCCAAGTTCGAAATTTCCCCAAGGCACCTGATGAAGGCTGGAGGGTATATCAGCCGAAACGTTGTGTTAACAAACACGATGAGGACAAATATCCGTCAAATGTAAATAATGTACATAATTCCTCATCTCCTAAATATAGAACTGTAGGTTCATTATTGCATGAAACTGTGTGAGGGGGGGGGGGGTCTAAATGGAAAGGTTATTTGGTTGCTATTTCTAATAGACTGATTGACAACATAGACACCTTCATTTTGGCTTTTATGTAATCTTTATTGAAAGATGTACTGTGGCACAAGTCCATAGAGTTGTTTTCTGTTATGTTTATTGTATTGTTGTCCTGGCGTAATATATTTGTGCTTTTGTACTTTTTGTTTTTCTTTTTTTCACGATTGTCTAAAATATTCTTCTCCTCCGAAGAACGGAGGTGGTTTCCATTATTATCGGAGTCATCTCTTTTATCTTCGTGGTAGTCATTTTGTCGAAAATTCTGCACGAAGCAGGAACAGATTCACAAAACAAAAAGAACAAGAAAAAATTATATTTCCGCCAAAAGTTAGAAGCTTTTCAACTAAATTCATTCATAATACTTGCTGGATATCTTGACAAATTAAAAAAGATCGTGAATAAAATCTCAAGTGCGTTACACACACACACACACACACACACACACACACACACACACACACACACACACACACACGCACACGCACACGCACACGCACATATTCACAAACAAGCAAACATATATATGTGTGTGTGTGTGAGAGAGAGAGACATGTATATGATTACATACACATATATATGCATATATACACTCATATATATATACATGCATACATAAACACACACAACCACATATTTTGTATGTGTATCTATTTGTATATACACATATATGTGTGTGTGTGTGTATATATATATATGTGTGTGTGTGTGTATATATATATATGTGTGTGTATATATATATATATATATATATATGTGTGTGTGTGTGTATATATATATATATATATATATACGTACACACACACACACACACATATATATATATGTATACGAATCAAGAAACTGTAAGCCAAGATGAGAAAAGTGCGTAACAAGTTCTTCTTTTCACGTTGTCTTCCAAAGAGAATAACTTCTCGATATCAATGTGATATAGGTAAAGTATATTGGAGAAATCAAGCCTTCTTTTTCTATTGTTTTCGAGATTATTTCAATACATTACTGGTGCATCAACAGTGTTTTATTTCGCTGTTATATTGTATTATAGAATATATCTCGATAGATTTTAGCCAACTCCGTATGTTTAGACAACACTGTCTTTATATACGAATAACTTCATGGCCAGAAAAAAAAAAAGCACCAGCATTATCTCTGTTATATCATTTCCATAGCTTTTTATGGACTTTCTTGTTGTAGACGACAGATGAGCATTTTGAAAATTCTTGCTGAACAATCTGCACAGGTAATTTGTCTATAGCGGTCAAATGTTTGTGCTGTACAAGATCACTCAACTTCATTAAATTGGCATTGCCTGTTCAGGTACAGAATGTGCCGCCTGTCAGATGTCAAAGCGATCGCAGAACAACGTGAAATGAATGTCTTGATCAAGAACACGGTCTGGAATCGAAACGATGACTTTACAGCCGTGAGCGTAACACCTTTACAACAAGCGCACATACCTTCATTTCAATAATAGTGGGTTCATAAACAACGTTTTCCTTGGTAGTTAAAGAGGATTCTCAGAAGTTGATAACATTCCAACACAATTAAAACCTGTCCGGCTAAATAATTTTTTTGTTCATGCATATATTGTATACATAGGCAAGGTGTTTTGTATTAACTGAATCAGACCTAGTTTTTGTAAACCTAGAGATATGCTGTCTTGTACAATATAGCATTTAAAAAAACATATCACTCAGTATTAAAAGTAGGTAACAGACACAATTCTTCTACATGAATTAAGTACATACACACTCTCCCATGAGGCAATGTGGAAGCTTCCTTGCAGTCATTTGCCTTGTAAGATATAGCAACAAGAACTTAATCAACCTAGAATCTTAAAAATAAGAACACATCGTTGTACGGCATAGAAAATGTAGCGACTATTCTGTTTCTGGAGGTGTGGAAGTATCAAATCTTGTTTATTGGTGCTGTGACAAAAAAAAAAAAAAAAAAAAAAACGAAACGAAGTCATGGGAGATAATAAAGAGATGGGATCGAACCCATAAGGAGTCATTTCTGTTGCCTCAAAGAATCCGAACGATGAACCAGCTAAAGCGGGGTGAGGTGAGTTGATATGTGCGTAGGGGTTTTGGAGGGAGGATCTGGTGGGTACCAAAGCATTTAACTTCATGTCTGGGTTCATATGCGTGTGTTCGGTTTGGTGTGGTGAAAATTTTACTGGACTTTCAGTTGTGTTGGCAGAACGACCGATGGTGGAGGTCTTTACGTTAATAATGTTGGTGGAACCCGTAGATGAGCGTTTCAGATTGTTTTGTTTTATGCGACCAGCAGCGAAAAATTTCAGTATTGCAGTTTGAGTAGGTGTCCGAATGAAGAAAGTATTTTAAGATAATTCTTTTCTGAGACACTCAGATGTACGGATGAGAGAACGACAGAAGGTCTTTTCAGGACTAAATTTAACAACCATTAATCCTCCCTTAATATCCAGGAGAGACGTAATGTCATAGCCCTGGCTATACATGTGTAGTCGTTGAAGGATTACCTCAAGTGGAGAGTCCCCAACATCACAGATTATTTCATCAGTAACAGAAAGAGCAGTTAATACCTTACCGAGAAAAATTTCTTTTTGCCCAAACACCTATCTAAAATACAAGAGCGAAATTTTTCGCTCTTGCCCACGAGAGAAAATGTTTTTATAACACTAAAACATATACACATACATATATATCATACCAAAAACCAGAACGTTCAGTCGAACGACTGGATACTCGTCTTCGGAACTGCTGGAGATCCATCTACATGCTTTCCATGGCTCGTTTCTTTAAATGATATACAGCTTAGGCAGAAACAGAGAGTAAGCAACAAGACTTGGTATCTTGAAATCTGAAAGGATTTCACAGTTCTGGCCATCGTGGTTGATTAACTATCTCACCTTGCATTATATGCGATATTATTAAGGGGGCGAACTGGTAGAATCGTTAGTGAGACAAAATGCTTAGCGGTATTTCTTACGACTCGTTACGTACTGAGTCGAAATTTCGTCGGGATCGACTTTGCCTTTCATCTTTCGGGGTCGATAAAATAAATATCAGTTGAGCTCTGAGTTAACATAATTAACTAGCCTCTTCCTCCAACATTTCAGGTCATGTGCCTACAGTAGAAATAATTATAGAGATTATGATTAAGGCGTAATGAGCTGGATGACTCATTACGATGCTTACAAGTGACATTTCTTCAAATTGTTTATTGTGAGTTCAAATATCGTCAAGGTTGAGTTTGTTCTCATTCTCTTGGGGTCGATGAAATAAGTAGCAGTTAACAAACCCCTTCATCCCCAAACCGCTGGCATTACGGCAAAATTTGTAATCGTTACGAAGAGTTAGGTGCAGAGTTAAGTTCAAGTGCGACTGTGTGCTAAGAAGCTTGCCTCCAAACCACATGGTTCCGGGTTCAGTCCCACTGCGTGGAATCTTGGGCAAGTGTTTTCTACTTTAGCCTCGGGCTGACCAAAGCCTTATTAGTGGAATCGGTAGACGGAAACTGAAAGAAGCTTGTTGTATATATATATATATATATATAGAGAGAGAGAGAGTGTGTGTGTGTCTGTCTATCTGTTTGTCTTTATAATTGTTTGTCCCCCACCACCGCTTGACAACCGGTGTTGGTGTGTTTTCTTACCTGTAACCTAGTGGTTCGCTAAAAGTGAATGAGTACCACATATTAAATAGTAAATACTAGGATCGATTCATTCGACCACAAATTCTTCAAGATGGTGCCCCAGCATGGTCGCATTCTAATAACTGAAACAAGTAAAAGCTAAAGGATAATGGAGTTTTCTTTTACTCTTTTATATGCATCAGTCATTTGACTGCGGCCATGCTGGAGCACACAATATTTTGCTATGTTCCTTCACATGCACCGAATCCAAATCTCGCTGAGATGACTTTACTCTTTAACCTTCCGGGACGAAGAAAATAAGTGCTTGCCAAGTTCTTGTGGGGCATAAATTCTTCTAGACCCCGACTTATTTACAAATTTGTGTCATACCAAAGTTAGACATCCTTAAACTGTTTTCTTATGTGGCAGTTACTTTTATGCTACACCGGATTATTATCATAGGTCATTTGGGGGGTATACTGGCTGTTCCAATGACCTTGCGTGCACACGCGAAAATGTGTGAGTGTGTGCATGAGAGGCAGACAGAGACAAATAAAAGGACAGAGAGACATAAAATTGCTTTAAAAAAAAGAGGAATTATTAGAGTACGTAGTTCGCTTTAGTCGGATGATTTTCTTCTGTTACCAAAATATACGCGCGTTGTGTGTATTTATAGGTTCATACATACGCGCGCGCACGCACACACACAAGTATATATGTGTGTGTGTGTGTGCGTAGATATGCATATATCTATTCTGTGATACAGAAGTATTTTTGACTTCTATTTTTATTTGTAGGTGCTCATGTGGTGCCTTCGTGTATGTATATATATATATATATATATATATATATACATACTCTTTTAATTGTTTCAGTCATT
>NC_142929.1:16122409-16134909 GCF_046866305.1 Octopus bimaculoides | reverse complement strand
CGGCAGGATTTGAACTCAACATAGCTGAAACAAATACAGGAAGTATTCATACGATACTTTAACGTTTCTTCCAGTTGGTTCGACAATGACTTTTGCAATTGTTCGATCAACAGAAATGCCTGTTCGGTTATACTTTGATATCACTAGCAAAACCCTTCAGATACTTCCTAAAGCTTCACTGCACGTGTAAGCTCTCAAATAGCTGAAATAAGGCATATTCCGCTGACATTATATATCAGTATATATATAATGTCTACTGACATTATATATCCATTATGAAGGAGAAATTATTTATATTAGGAATAAACTACTTATATTACTATTTGCTAAGTGACACTCAGCACAGTTCCAAACAGGATTGAGGCTATCGCACACAATCTCTATAGCACTTCGACCGGATCTTGCAACAACTGCCCAACCAATCAAATGGCAAATTTCATCACGGAATAATGAAACCAGGACAATGGATTTATGAGTTTACAATTTAATGGTGGAAACTTTCAAACACTTCGCTACCATCCCTTAACACACTGCGGCCTTGTTACAAATGATCAGAAGAGTTTGCGGTCTGAGTTACAATAAATTAGTGGCGTGACGAAAGAATTGTCACATGACAAAATCCTGCGCAACCACCTGGTCAAAAAACTTTTTATCGCCAACCTGGGACTGTCCACATATTTCCGTATTTGTTTTGGCTGTTTATGCTTTGAGTTCAAATCCTGCCGATGTCAACTTTGCCTTTTATCTTTCAGAGTCGACAAAATAAGTACCAGTTAAGTACTGGGTCGACGTAATCGACTTACCACTCCCATTAAAATTGCTGTTCTTGAGCCAAACTTAGAAACATTTATTTATGGTGGTAAGCGGGAAAAATTGTTAGCCTGTCAGACAAAATGCTTAATGGCACTTTTTTTCCGATTCCTTACGTTCTGAGTTCAAATTCCGCTGAGATTGACTTTGTCTTTCATTTTCTTTCTTGTTTTTTTTGTTGGAGTCGATAAATTACCTGATGCAAAACTTACACCGTCATCGCCAATACCAAAATCCTATATGGCCTCAAAACTACCGCTCATTTTTCTAATTTGTTTCTAGTTCTGCTAAGATAATTCAATGCATTACTTGCTCGTTCTGTATTAACTCAAGATAGGCACAATGGTATAAATTTGAAGTTAGAGAACAGTAGATTAAATTAATCTCAGTTGTTGAAATGCGAGCAAACGATTGCACATTCAAATGGTCGCTCAGACTGCTGAAAATAGTAACCAAATCTGACTTAAATTTCTATAATCTTTAAAAAACAAGAAGACTCATTAGTACGTCTTTGACATACGATCGTTGAAAAATAGCTAACGGTGAGCTAAGCAATCATAACAACTATTGTTTTTTTTAATAACCTTCGAAGTACGAAAAGTAAAGCCTACTCTTACAGGAATTTGATCTCAGAACATTGAAGATGGGAACATTGTTCAGTTAGTTTGACGGTCTAGAGGTTAGACATAAAAATTCCAAATGAGAATTTAAGTCACTCCCTTTCTCTTTCATTTTCAATATATATATATATATATAAATATATATATATATATATATATATAAAATTATAATACAGGGTATCAAGAGATACCACCACGCTGAAAAAATAGCATTCAAATCCTGACTCCAAAAACCACAACAGCGTGGTGGTATATCTTGATACCCTGTATTATAATTTTAAATAATTATTACATTTGATGGTTTTTATTCCCATGCTGACCACTTGATAAGATCAATATTTTAAATACCGATCTTATCCTTATTTATATAAATATATATATATATATATATATATATATATATATATATGAAAGAAGGTTTGAAAATGCACTTATTTTTTAAAAATATTTATTTACTTAACCGGTTTCACTTTTTTAGAAAAAGATTATCAAAAGTCTTTGAGAATAATAAAAAATGTTAAAAAACAGTCTGAGTATTAAAATGCATATATACATTCTTTGATGATAAAATATATTTAAAGTATAAAGCTTTGTATGAACTTTGTAGTGTTACATACTGATTGTCACACATTCTCTGATATTAAGGTGAAATTGTTAAAAACAGTGTTAAAAACAGTGTATGAAAATACACATATGGAAAAATACATATACATATTCTTATACATATTCTTTGACAATCGAATAAAATTGAGAAGGAACTAACCTGGCCTTTTTCTCTTGTGTATATTGAAGGAATGTTTTACTGTCTTAGGAGACAGTATGACTGGCTAGCTGGGGTGGGAGGGATGAAGAGTTAAAGAAGATTTTTTAATTTTTGGTTGGTCTGTGACAGTCTGTCATGGTTCACTGGTTTTTGGGACTGGTTTTGTGCACATCTCTATGTGTGTGTATATATGTGTGTTTGTGTCCGTGTGTGTGTGTGTGTGTGTGTGTGCCGTTTTTATTGGTCCCAGAGTTTATTGTGGAATGTGTATATGAGTGTGTGTTTGAGTGTTTTTTGTGTCGGTGGGGATGTAGGTGTGTGTACGTGAGACTGTGCGTATATCTCTTTGTCTGAGTGTGTATGTGTTGTTTTGATCGTCTTTGTGGTGTGTGTGTGTGTGTGAGAGCAACCGTATGTATGTGTGAGGGTGTGTACGTATGTGTGCGTATGTGTGTGTATGTGTGTATGTATGTGTGCATCTGTGTGTGCGTGGGAGTGTTTTGTGTGAGTGTGGGAGTGTTTTGTGTGAGTGTGGGAGTGTGCGTGTGTCTCTCTGTCTGAGTGGGTGTGTTGTTTTAAATACCTTGTGGTGTGTGTGTGTGTGTGTGTAAGCAAACGTATGTGTGTGATGGTTCATATGTATGTGTATGTCTATGTCTGTATGTGTGCGTGTGTGGCATGTGTATATGAGTATGTGTGTGTTTGTGTGTGATTAATATTTGTTAGGGTGTTGTGTGTGCGCATGTGTGTGTATGTGTATATGTGTTTGTTCGTGTGTGTGCGTGAGTGCGTTTGTGAGTGCGTGTGTATGTGTGTTTGTGTGTTTTTTGTGTCGGTGGGGATGTTAGGTGTGTGTACGTGAGACTGTGCGTATATCTATTTTTCTGAGTATGTATGTGTTGTTTTAATCGTCCTTGTGATGTGTGTGTGTGCGTGGGAGTGTTTTGTGTGAATGTGTGAGGGTGTGTACATATGTGTGCGTCTGTGTGTGTATGTATGTGTGCATCTGTGTGCATCTGTGTGTGTGCGTGGGAGTGTTTTGTGTGAATGTGGGAGTGTGTGTATACGTGAGTGTGTGTGTGTCTCTCTCTGTGTCTGAGTGAGTGTGTTGTTTTAAATACCCATTGTGGTGTGTGTGTGTGTGTGTGTGTAAGCAACCGTATGTGTGTGTGATGGTTCATATGTATGTGTATGTCTGTATGTGTACGTATGTTTATTTGTGTTGTGTGTTGGTGGGGGTGTTATATGTGTGTACGTGAGTTTGTGTGTGTCTCTAAGTATGTTTGTCTTTGAGTTGTCATTGTGGTGCGTGTGTGTGTGAGGGAGCAACTGTATGTGTGTGCATGAGGGTGTATGTGTGTGTGAGCATGTATGAGTGTGTTGTATTTATTAGGTGTCCTTGTACGTTGGGTTTATCCAGGTGAGGTGTATGTGTGTGCATGTGTGTTCCGTGTATGTTGGTACTGGGTATGCGTTTGTATGTGTGTGTACGTGGGTATGGTTTGTGTAGTTTCCTGGTGTATATGTGTACATGTGTGTGTGCGCTGTAATTGTAAGTGATTAGTTTTGTTTGTATTGTTAGTACAGTATATGTGTGTATACGTGTGCGTGTGTTTGTGTGAGTGCGTCTATGTGGCTTGTATTTGTCGGGGAGGTGTGTCATTGTGTGTGCATGCTTCTGTGCATGTGTGCTTGTGGGTGTTTGTTGTGATTGTTGGGATTGTATTGTGTGTGTTTTTCTTTTGAGTGTGTGTGTGACATTTTTACTGGGGAACAGGCGTATGGTGTTTGTATGTGTGTGTACATATGTATGCAAATATGCGTGTGTGAATATGATTTGTGGTTGCCGGAGTGGTGTGTAGGTGTGTGCATGTACCTGTTTACATATGTGTGTATGGGTGTTGGTTGTGGTTGCTACAATTGTATTGTAAGTATATATATGCATGTGTTTTTTCTTGAAATGTATGTGGGTTTGTGCTCTGGTGTGGAGATACTGTGATTGTGTGTGTGTGTATATATGTGTGTAAGTGTGTTCGTGTCGGAGGTTTGCATTGTATTGATGTGTGTGATTTTGCGTATCTGTGTGTCTTTGTTTTGGGCGTGCACCTGGGGAGGGGGCTTATGTTAGAGTATGTTGAGCTGTGGTCTGTATTTTTGAATAAGATTATGTTCCCTATTTATTCGTGTTTGGTCAGTGGTGTTGTCTGAGCATTGGTATAATGGGAAAACTAGGAATTTGGGGGACTTGTTTTGTGCACACAGATCTAAGTGCCCACTGAGTGGTATCTGTCTTGTGGTGGGATCCCTCAATTGTTGGCGGTGGACTGTCATCCTTTCTCTGAGAGTTAGGCTCGTTTGCCCTATGTATTCTTTGTGGCACCCTTCACACCTTATGGCATAAAGTAAATTTTTTGATGCGCAGGTGAAGTTATTTTTTATGACAAAAGTGTGTCCCGACTGGAATCTGTATGTTGTTCCTTCCATGAGGTGGATGCAAGTCCTGCAGTTGGAACGACCACATTTTTTGACAGTAGGTGGTGGGCTTGTGTTGGGCAATTTTGCATTCGTGAGTAGGTTTTTTAGGGATTTGGGTTGTCTTTTGCTTTTTATTATTTTATGGGTTGCGAGTACTCTTTTTAGACGTGGGTCTTGATTCAGTAGTGGGATGTTTTTGTATATTATTGTGTAAGCTTCTGCATTTCTAGGATTGTGTGTTGAGAGATATGGGAGACTATTTAACGTGCCGTGTATGTGTTTCGGTTTTCGCAGGTCATGGGTAGCAATTGCCTTGGCCCGTTCTATTCATATCTCTCAACACACAATCCTGGAAATGCAGAAGCTTACACAATAATATACAAAAACATCCCACTACTGAATCAAGACCCACGTCTAAAAAGAGTACTCGCAACCCATAAAATAATAAAAAGCAAAAGACAACTCAAATCCCTAAAAAACCTACTCACGAATGCAAAATTGCCCAACACAAGCCCACCACCTACTGTCAAAAAATGTGGTCGTTCCAACTGCAGGACTTGCATCCACCTCATGGAAGGAACAACATACAGATTCCAGTCGGGACACACTTTTGTCATAAAAAATAACTTCACCTGCGCATCAAAAAATTTACTTTATGCCATAAGGTGTGAAGGGTGCCACAAAGAATACATAGGGCAAACGAGCCTTACTCTCAGAGAAAGGATGACAGTCCACCGCCAACAATTGAGGGATTCCACCACAAGACAGATACCACTCTGTGTGCACAAAACAAGTCCCCCAAATTCCTAGTTTTCCCATTATACCAATGCTCAGACAACACCACTGACCAAACACGAATAAATAGGGAAAATAATCTTATTCAAAAATACAGACCACAGCTCAACATACTCTAACATAAGCCCCCTCCCCAGGTGCACGCCTAAAACAAAGACACACAGATACGCAAAATCACACACATCAATACAATGCAAACCTCCGACACGAACACACTTACACACATATATACACACACACACAATCACAGTATCTCCACACCAGAGCACAAACCCACATACATTTCAAGAAAAAACACATGCATATATATACTTACAATACAATTGTAGCAACCACAACCAACACCCATACACACATATGTAAACAGGTACATGCACACACCTACACACCACTCCGGCAACCACAAATCATATTCACACACGCATATTTGCATACATATGTACACACACATACAAACACCATACGCCTGTTCCCCAGTAAAAATGTCACACACACACTCAAAAGAAAAACACACACAATACAATCCCAACAATCACAACAAACACCCACAAGCACACATGCACAGAAGCATGCACACACAATGACACACCTCCCCGACAAATACAAGCCACATAAACGCACTCACACAAACACACGCACACGTATACACACATATACTGTACTAACAATACAAACAAAACTAATCACTTACAATTACAGCGCACACACACATGTACACATATACACCAGGAAACTACACAAACCATAACCACGTACACACACATACAAACGCATACCCAGTACCAACATACACGGAACACACATGCACACACATACACCTCACCTGGATAAACCCACGTACAAGGACACCTAATAAATACAACACACACATACATGCTCACACACACATACACCCTCATGCACACACATACAGTTGCTCCCTCACACACACACGCACCACAATGACAACTCAAACACAAACATACTTAGAGACACACACAAACTCACGTACACACATATAACACCCCCACCAACACACAACACAAATAAACATACGTACACATAGACATACACATACATATGAACCATCACACACACATACGGTTGCTTACACACACACACACACACACACACACACACACACCACAATGGGTATTTAAAACAACACACTCACTCAGACACAGAGAGAGACACACACACTCACGTATACACACACTCCCACATTCACACAAAACACTCCCACGCACACACACAGATGCACACAGATGCACACATACATACACACAGAGACGCACACATATGTACACACCCTCACACATACATACGGTTGCGCTCTCTCTCACACACACACATCACAAGGACGATTAAAACAACACATACATACTCAGAAAAATAGATATACGCACAGTCTCACGTACACACACCTAACATCGCCACCGACACAAAAAACACACAAACACACATACACACGCACTCACAAACGCACTCACGCACACACACGAACAAACACATATACACATACACACACATGCGCACACACAACACCCTAACAAATATTAATCACACACATACACACACCATCCTACCATAGATAAAAAAACACACACATACTCATATACACATGCCACACACGCACACATACAGACATAGACATACACATACATATGAACCATCACACACATACGTTTGCTTACACACACACACACACACCACAAGGTATTTAAAACAACACACCCACTCCCACGCACACACACAGATGCACACATACATACACACACATACGCACACATACGTACACACCCTCACACATACATACGGTTGCTCTCACACACACACACACCACAAAGACGATCAAAACAACACATACACACTCAGACAAAGAGATATACGCACAGTCTCACGTACACACACCTACATCCCCACCGACACAAAAAACACTCAAACACACTCATATACACATTCCACAATAAACTCTGGGACCAATAAAAACGGCACACACACACACACACACACACACACACGGACACAAACACACATATATACACACACATAGAGATGTGCACAAAACCAGTCCCAAAAACCAGTGAACCATGACAGACTGTCACAGACCAACCAAAAATTAAAAAATCTTCTTTAACTCTTCATCCCTCCCACCCCAGCTAGCCAGTCATACTGTCTCCTAAGACAGTAAAACATTCCTTCAATATACACAAGAGAAAAAGGCCAGGTTAGTTCCTTCTCAATTTTATTCGATTGTCAAAGAATATGTATAAGAATATGTATATGTATTTTTCCATATGTGTATTTTCATACACTGTTTTTAACACTGTTTTTAACAATTTCACCTTAATATCAGAGAATGTGTGACAATCAGTATGTAACACTACAAAGTTCATACAAAGCTTTATACTTTAAATATATTTTATCATCAAAGAATGTATATATGCATTTTAATACTCAGACTGTTTTTTAACATTTTTTATTATTCTCAAAGACTTTTGATAATCTTTTTCTAAAAAAGTGAAACCGGTTAAGTAAATAAATATTTTTAAAAAATAAGTGCATTTTCAAACCTTCTTTCATATATATTTCCACTCGTACGGTATTCCACAACTTTACTTTATTATATATATATATATATATATATATATATATCGACTCCAAAATAGAAAAAAGGTTGACAGTTGAAGACGTCGGGGAGAGTTTTGCATCAGGTAATTTATCGACTCCAACAAAATGAAGGTTGACTCTTTAACTAGTTTCAGCTCGAAGGCTGCGTTCTTGCTGAGGCACCACTGGTGGGTTTGCGACACATTCACTATTTGAAACCTCCCGATATGTGGCACTTGGTGAATGATGGGGTTTGATGTTGCTGCCCTCATCTGTGTTTCTTGTAGGCTCATCCGGAATCCCTGAGAGGAAGAGTTTCAGTTTTGTTTTGAAGACACCCCCAACCCCACCATTCGGGTTTTTTGTCAGGGTTTTTGGAAGAATATTGAAGAGCTGTGGGCTTTTGAAACCCAAGCTATTGCGGTATATGGTCATCTATCCTGATGGCGAGGTTGGGATCTTTGGCATTATGCAATGGAACCTCGTTCTGCTGTTTGTGTAATTTTCTTAACTTTTGCAGCTTTTCCCAGTAGCTAATATGTTGCATTGAGACATTAATCTTTGAGTAGTTTCGCTGGATTGTTTCGAGTTCCACCGTTAATTTTATACTGTATGGTGACTATAGTTGGGAGCAGTAGTCTATACATACATACATACATACATACATACATACATATACATATATAAGTTTTTGCGTCGCAACTCCTTTATTATTATTAATATAACCAAAAGGATCGATCCTTGAAGAGTCTACATACCTTCACTGTCGTTTTTTTCTGCTATTTTGGTGATGAGTTTTTGAGTTAGCTAACCAATTATTTTTGTTGGTAGTTAATTTATAATATATATATATATATATATATATATATATATATATATATATATATATATATATATATATATATATGGGTGTGTATGATTATGTAAAGAAGAATATATTACTCAAAGAAATTCCAACTTTGTCTGATTTTCACGTTTTATTTACAATCTTATAATATAATATGATGAAATGATAGAATATTAAATGTCCATTCTGATTGAACTAGTATTTTCATGTATTAAACTATGCAATCTTCAGGTCCATATAGTAATGATGGCAGTTATGTTTTACAATTTACAACTGTAGTGAAATTGCTAAAATGTGTGCCTTAAATACATTTGTATTGGCTCCAGAATGTTAAGTTTTGCAAACTGTATGCTGAATAATCAATGTGTGGCTTTACTAAATTACTTAAGTTGATTGGTGTTTGGTTTAGGTGTCATGGTTTGTTGAACATGTCAAAATACAGTTCCCTTGACATGTTCAACAAACCGTTCAGTCATTTGTTTATATTTAAAAATTGTCGCTTCAAATCGGAGAATAAATATCATTATGATATATATTATATACAGTTATTATACAGTTATGTGTGCGTGTGAATTATTAAGGTGGCTTTTCGCAATTTCCAAACGAAAGGCAACAAGTATAGTCGTCACTAGTGACGGAACCCTCGTTGTCGTAACCGACGGAATGCCAGAGAAGAATGTCTATAGATAATAGCGGTTCAATCTGTCGCAGAGCGTTGGTCAGAGAGGTCAAAGATATTGTTGGTGTTAGAAGCTTTCGTTATAAGAAATTTTAAAATAGTGTTTTTGAAAACGTCATATTGTTACTACTATAAATCATTCATTGGAATATTTACCATGCTTATTAATAACTTTATAAATATAAACATTTATATAGAATATGGACCGATACTATAGTAGAAAGCAACTGCCCAAGCAACCGAACCCAGAATTACGAGGTGGCAAGACAAACTTTTTTTTAAGACACACAACGATAACAGTTCTTATATAGTATCACATCAAAGATCAAAATTATATATCACGCATACTACACCAAGAAACTAAATACATAGCATATTTTAAGCTCAATTGATGTATGATTAGGCCAAAGCTGATAATTCGCCTCTGATGAAAATACGTTTCTAAGGCTACTTAACAGTTTTTTTAAAGTTATGTAGATGTGGTATATGCAACAACCAAAGAAAAATATAAGGAAAAGAAAATTGTCTTTAAAAAAAACAAGAAACGTAGAAGTAAATGTTTTCTTTGGAAGTACAAATTATAAGGTCAAACATAAAAGCAGGCAAACATGTGTATCTCTTTCTTTCTCTCTTTCCTGCTATCTCCCCACATACATACATAAATAAAAATATATATGTACATGATACATAAGTGTGTGTGTGTGTATGTGTGGCGCCCATCCCCCACACATATATATATGCGTGAGCGTGTGTTAAATGTTTTTCTCTTTGATTGGTTTCAGAAATTGGACAAGCGGATAACTAATAGTTTAGGACAGTAGTACGAATTTCAGTTTGGGGTCAATGTATGATTTTGTTATTAACATTTATCTACAATAAATTGTTAATACCTCTATAATGCACAAAATATTTAAAAAAATTTTTTATACAATTCCTAATAATATTAATTTTAAAAATATAAGACTTTTAAACATTGAATGACTAGGAGTACAATGTGAATCAATGGGGTTCATAGGTAAAAAATGGTTGAGGACCACTGATTTAGACGTATGTAGAACAAATTACAAAAATTCCTAGTCTTATCACTTCGCCTTTGTTCTAACAAAACCACAGATCAAATACGAACAAATAAAGAAACAAATTTATTTTTAAAAAATACAAACTACGACACTTCAATGATGATTGGAGGGTAGCACTTTGATTAAGCTGAGGAGCAGGCAGAGGATGAAGGACCCATCAACAAAGTTTATACAATTGTCCTAGTTTATATAAGTGCTTTATGACCGAAGTGGCATTTGAATTGAACTTTTGGGCTTATATTAGTGAAGTTTTCTTTGAATTACCCTTCAATTACGATTAGTCGTCAAATAATCTGCGAGAGAAAACTTCCCTGAAAGAATTGATCAAACAACTGTTGGTATATCTGGGCACTTAAAGCTTAATTTCTGTAAACCGAACAGATATTTATTGTCGCCTCCATTGCTGAAGAGCCCCTTTTGGAATTTATATAGCATATAGTGCTTGATCTAAACTTATTTTAAAAAGCAAACTTGCTACGTATTGACAGCAACTATGGTATTAAATAAGCTGCAAAGGAAGCGAAATAATGCAAAAATTAATGTTTATTTTACCATAGGTACTGAAAAAGTCCCCTCAAAATACTTATGTCAAAAGTGCAGCTGGACTTTCTTACCAACATAATATACATACATACATCATACCAATAATAATCGGAGCACTAGGTTTTGTTAGTAAATGCTTAAAGAAGAATATGGATAAACTGGGATTTTCAGAAAGAGAAATCGACCGGCTAAATTGTACATTACAAGTGCAATCTGTGAGTGAAACGGTAAAAATATGCAAGACTGTTCTCAAGTTCCAAATGTGAATTTGTTTGTGTTAACTACATCCCAAAGATGGAGCCTTGTATCTTTGTTGGAAACCGGCTCCCTCCTCGGTGGAATGTTTATAATAATTAAAAAAATAGAAGAGACATACATACATACATACATACATACATGATGGTAGAGGCCATAACCACTCATAATATGAAAGAGAACTGGTAGGATGTCCCAGTGAAAACCCCAACAAAATGTAAAAATGATAGACCAGACATAGTGATTTGCGACAGAGGAAAGAAACTATGTACAGTAGTGGAAATCAGTTGCCGAGAAGATGTCAACATAAAGCTAAAGATCAACGAAAAAGAAAATGCCTACACTGGACTATTGAGAAGTTCACAGATGCTCTACCGGGATTACAAGTTCAGGTTTATACCTGTAATTATTGGGGCACTGAAATATGTAACAAACTGCCTAAGCACCAATCTTGAGAAATTAGGCGTCTCAAAACCAAAAAGGAGAAAGCTAATTAGATTACGGATTCAAGCCGTCAAGAGAACTGTTAAAATCTGAAAGACTTTCCAGAAGATTGGCATTTAAGTATATATGCGCACGTCTAGGTAAGAGTGATAATACAGACATAAATACAAATCTGCACGCGCACTGACTCCAAATACTGCACATATTCGGACAACCAATGTTGCTTAAAATTCTAGTGAAGGTGCTTTGGATTTAGATTAGAAACCGGATCTTACTTTATTGGCAAGAAATCTAGAAATAAAACTGAATAATTGACATACGTGTGCACACACACACGCACACGCACGCGCACACGCACATATGTTAGATATTATATGTATATGTATTTGGCAGTGTTTCTCAATTCTCTCACTGTCCGTTTCAAAAGAGATAACTGGTCTTATCTCCTTTGACTCTCTTAAGTCAGGTAAATTTGTGAACGTACTGTTGCCAATGTTACATTTCTAATTAATTGATAATTAAAGCAGCATTATTGTTATTGATTACACATATTTATCGCAAATATACAAACGAGAATTTTGTTTAATTTTTTTGTCAATCT
>NC_142929.1:16084909-16117409 GCF_046866305.1 Octopus bimaculoides | reverse complement strand
GACAGGGCGATCACGGCTAGAAATCTTTTGATCATAAATCTGCTGGGTTAGGTTTGACCTGGGATCAAGAAGTAATAACCTCAGCATGCTAAGAAAGCCTTCAACAGCTGAGATCACTATTCGTCTTCGGACTAAAGAATTTTGAAAAATAAGCATAAAATTCCTATAGGAATGTAGTAGATTGGATTGATTCCATTACATTACTTTTAGTTATTTCATCCCCTTTTGATAGAAGAAAGACAAATTTGACCTAGGTCCAATGGGAGATCATAATTTAAAGGAGCCGAAGCTGCATTAACCCTTTCAAACTGTTTCTGGAAGGAGGGATCAGAGATAATGCAAGTAACGCTTTTTTTTTCTTCTTTAAACGAAGCCAAGAAACAGTTCACTCTGCAGTAAAACCGTTTTTATCGTCCGCCATTGCTTTAGCGTTGATAAATCTTAGTAAACGAATAAATTTGGAACGTCATTCTGATAAGCTGAAAAGGTTCATTGCAAACGAATTGCCATTTAAAGGCATTACCATTCAGCCGTAAAAACACACGCATAAATACACGCACATATGCACAAGGAAAAAAAATCCCACTAAACTAACTTAAATAAAATGCAGAAAGAAAACAAAATGTAACAGAGAGAATTTTAAAGGTTTCTTTACGCAAAAGAATAAAAAACAAATATAATCAACAGTAAAATAATTGTCATAAAATAAAACGAAACGCAATTGATGTTCTCCATTAATCAACGGTGGATATATGGAGGAATTTTTTTAATTTATTTGAGCCTACTGACAACCCCACACAGACACGCATACATACATATGCCAAATCTATCAATCAAATACAGAAATGGGTTCAACCAAACTACCATTAAATTGCAGAGGAATAAATATTCTTTCAAGTATGCATTTTTTTGCTTCTGTTTATTTTTCTGTCCCGCTTCGTTTGCATAATTTAGTTGGAAGGTGGTCTCTGGAATCTATTTTAGGATATGGAAAAAATACAGACGAGTCTCTTTTCCTGACTGTGGGATCCACCTGGAAAATAAGAATAAGCTCCGCCTAAAACGATAAACTCCTGTCTCTTTCTTCCCTAGCTCACTGTATATATATATATATATATATATATATATATAGGTAGATATATATATATATATATATATATATATATATATATAGGTAGATATATATATATATATATATATAGGTAGATATATATATATATATATATATAGGTAGATATATATATATATATATATATAGGTAGATATATATAGGTAGATATATATATATATATATATATAGGTAGATATATATAGGTAGATATATATATATATATATATATATATATATATATATATATATAGGTAGATATATATATATATATATATATATATATATATATAGGTAGATATATATATATATATATATATATATATATATATAGGTAGATATATATATATATATATATATATAGGTATATATATATATATATATATAGGTAGATAGATATATATATATATATATATATATATATATATATATATATATAGGTATATATATATATATATATATAGGTAGATAGATATATATATATATATATATATATATATATATATATATATATATATATATATATATATATATAGGTAGATAGATATATATAAATATATATATATATATATATATAGGTAGATAGATATATATAAATATATATATATATAGATAGATATATATATAGATAGAGATATATAGATAGAGATATAGATAGGTAGATATATATATATATATATATATATATATATATATATATATATATATTATAGCCACACAGGGCTAAATACAGAAAATGGACAAATTACAAAGTAGAGCTTTTCTTGGGGGGGGGGGGGATAATTTCGATCAAAAGGGATCGCGGGATGGAAAAAAGAAAAAAAAAACGTGGGTGGAGGGGCGATCAATAGGGATCGTGTATCACAGTCGATGTAAAAAACGGGGAACAGATTAGGTTTATCCGTGGAGAGAAAAGCCTACGGAAAAGACCACGGTCACCTCAGGCTTTTTTTTTTAAAGGTACATGAAAGTAAGTACCTTCTCTCTTTTTGTTACAAGTCTATGCTTAAAATGGTGTCGTCTTTCATTCTTACCATTCTTGCCACATTTACCCATTTTTTATTGAAACTTTCATTCGACAACACTTTCCTCTCTATCCTCATCCTCCTTTTCAAGTGGTACTTGAAAAAGTTGACGAGGGACTGACCAGAGAGGAAAGTGTTTGTTTGCAGACCTTTCAAACGCGTCCACCACACGCATTCTTTTGCCATAGCTATCAGTGTTACAAAAACCGTTTTCCCTTCCCGTTTAAAGGAAGGTGGTGGAACAATATTCACGATAGACTCGGCTGATAAGTGGGCTCGTCCCACACGCGACAACAGCCGTTCGACGAAGGTCCACAGCTCTGAAATATCTGGACACTGCACGAGTGCGTGCAGAATGGTTTCGTCGCTCTGACCGCATCTCGGGCAGGTCGGTCCGGTGGTTTTCGAACCGTGTCTGTAGATCTTCTCTCGAACTGGTAGTGCGTCTCGATAGCATTGCCAAGCCAGGGATCTCTGGAAATTATCCATAGGCCCCGGCCCGAACGTCGTCTTGAAAAGGCGGGTTAGGAATTTCTCGTCGACACCCAGGTTTGCCCCGAGAGTGTCATCAGACCTCCCCTCCACTAGTCATCTATAGAACGCATTGGTCGTTTGGAAATTGCACAAGTTTGATCCCGGACGGCAGAGCTGTTGTAGAGCTTGGCGACACTCGCGGTGCCAATCGCCCAGTTTCGGTCTCTTCCTGATCCATGTTTGCAGTTCGGTGAGTGAGACGCGCTGCGGGAAGGCATGCCTCACAAACGGCGCCCACACCTGTTCACCGTCGTCAATGAAGTTCCAGAGATGCCGCAGTCTCAGCGCATGTCTGCGCATCATTAACCACGGCATCCCCAGTCCTCCACGTAACGGTTGTTGACAGCAAATGGATCGCCTCACCATCGGAACGCCACCCTTCCACAGAAAGCGGAAAAGTATGCGTTCTAGTTTCGTGATGGTGGCATCGGGACAAGGCACGACGGTCAGGCGGTAATCGATGACTGATGCGATATACACATTAGCCACCTCCGCCCGGCCTTTTAGAGATAACTTTCTCTCAGCCCATGTTTGGCTGAGTTTGATCACTCTACTGGTGATCTCGTCCCAGTTCTTATCCATTTGGAGGTCCGGACTGAACCAGACCCCGAGCAGTTTAACCGGTCCGTCCGTCCAGCGTCCCACTACGGAATCACTGTTGGACGGTATGGGCTTGCTTCTCCAGGTGCCGAGTAACAAACCCACTGACTTTTCCGGGTTAATTTTTGCTCCTGTCACCGTTTCGTATTCTTTAAGTGTCTCGCCTAGCATCTCGACGTGCTTTTCGCTCGACACTATGACGGTGACATCGTCCGCATATGCAGACACGCTCGTCCCGCAACCCAGCTCTCGTGGGATACCCCTCAGTGTCGCCAGCTTCCGCAGTAGTGGTTCGATCGTCAATACATACAGAAGCGCCGACAGGGGACATCCCTGACGGACCGAACGCGTGATGTCGAACGGTTTTGACAGGTGACCGTTTACCCGTATTACCGATCGGATGCCGCTATACAAGGCAGCGATCCAACCGCGGAAGACGGGACCAAAGCCAGCTGCCCTGAGGACGGCCGCCAGGTATCGATGGTCGACCCTATCGAAGGCTTTAGATTGATCTAAATTGATCAGCGCCCCACCCATGCCAGGATCCTTAACTACCCTGTCCATGATATAGCGCATGAGGTGGAGGTTGTCATGGATACTTCTGCCGGGCACGGCGCATGTTTGCGCCCTGTCGACCAGTTTACCGATGACAAGCGCCAACCTCTCGGCTATTACTTTGGCCAAAATTTTCAAATCTGCGTTGAGCAGAGTGATGGGCCTGAAATTATCTATAAAATTCCCCTTGTTTGGGTCTTTCTTCAGCAATGTCACTGCACCTCGGCTCACGAAACCGGGAATTCTCCCGTTTTGTTGCCAGTTGCAGTAGACTGATGCCAAGAGGTCGCCAAACAAGTCTGGCATTTGACAATACAGCTCGTAGGGTAGACCATCCAATCCAGGCGACTTATCCCTCACGCAGCCCGCCATAGCATCCCTTACTTCACCAGCTGTGATGGGACCCTCACAACACTCTGCCTCTCCCGCCGAGAGCCGCGGCAGGCCGATCAGGTAGGCAGTGAAGTCCATCCTGCGTTCCGACCCACCGCTCGCACGGAACAGTCGAGCAAAGTGCTGTTGAAAGGCCCCACACATCCTTTCGGGTTCGAGCAGACTACATCCCTGTTCATCGATTAGAGACCGAATGGTGGGTCTGTTACCGCGTTGCGCCTCCGCCACCCGGGCTTCTCGCGCAGCTTCGATCCCTTCGTTCCTTAAGGCACGCATTTTAGCTCTGACGACGCAACCTTCGTGTTTGACGTTGAGGTGTTGGTCGAGGGCCATCCTCGCAGCCAAAACGTTGGTTGCGCTGCCAGTTGTAAGTGCCTCTTCTAGTTTCTTAACTAAGTCTCCCTCTACTCTATTTCGATCTATCGCTAGTTCTTTACTAAACCTAATAGATTCCGATTTGACTGCCATTTTCAGGGCAAGCCACCAGCGGTTGTTAACGATGGCTCCTGTTAACGCCCTCTTAATTAATTCGCTAATCCGGTTCCTGTAAACCTGCCGCGCTAAGAGCGAAGCGTTCAGTTTCCAGTAACCAGGACCCTGCCTATGTGTCTTATCTAAGTCGAGCGTACACGTCACAAACTTGTGATCTGTGTAGCTGACTATTTTAAATTGTGGACATCCTACACTATCTCTATCCGCTGTCCTACATAGAACTCTATCTAGATACGATCTCGACGATCCGACGCGGTTTGTCCAAGTCCACGTTGGCACGTTCGGATGGTCGAGTCGGAACCTGTCAGACAAATGGAAACGTCTGAGCAGGTCTTTGAGGCACTTACATCCCCTTCTACTCCTATCCACTCCCACATAGTCTATATGCGTGTCCAAGGTAGCGTTCCAGTCCCCTACTAACAGTAAAGGTCGTGACGTTCCCAGGAAAACCTCTAGACGTCTAAGGAAATCCGCCCGACCCGTTAAGGACGGTGCATACACTGCCACCAGACGGAAAGCACACTTGTTTGTGCCATCGACGTCCAAGACAACCAGCCTACCCTCCGGGTCTAGGAATATTGGCCTTACTTTTAGGTTCAGACTCTTCCGAAAAAGCACCGCGGTACCACCACCACCCATGTTTGGCAGACAGGGAGAAAAATAAATGTCGAAATGTCCACCAAACATGGACTTGAGGGCCCGCGGGTTACTGAGTCTGGTTTCACTGATAGCCATGATTTCTACGTTCTGTTACTTGATGTCATTTAGAAGGTAACCTTGCTTCCAAGCTGACGCCAAGCCACGTAGATTTACACAACCTAATTTAAGCATAGTTGAAGTCGAAATTTGTGTTTCATACACGACAGTAAAAGAGACAAGAGAGAAGGTTACTTACTCGTTTCGAAAGTGTTAGCTTCCTCTTCTTTTGAAGTATCTTGGATGAGGTTTTTGAAGAGTTTCTTTGATAAATATTTTTGGAATCCCCCAACCGCATTCGGAAAGAGGGTTTTGAGTGTGTGGTGCTGCGTTTGTGTGATGTGAACTATTTTGATGTGTTTCGGTGGTGTAGTGCCTGGATGATTGTTAAGCTTATAATTATCTTCAGAAATGTTTGTTTGCGATATGATGTAGTCCATTAATTTTGTGTTTGTTGTGTCTATCGCTGATAGCATTGTGTGTGTTTTTGTGATGTTGGTGCTGGTTTGTTTGTGCAAGGGGCTTTCAGCGGTTACATATTTCCCTGCTTTGCATGCATTTAATTTTGGGGTTGTTTTTGTTCTTTTTCTTTTACTTCCTGTGGCTATTTGCCATTCTGTAGAACTTTCATCGTTAGACGAAATGTCTGACGAATCAGAAGGAGGTAAAGGCAAAGCATTTGGTTCTATTTGTGTGTTTGTCGATGGTGTTGTGGTGTGTGGTGTGTGTGTTGTTGAGGAATTGGGAGTAGTATTGGTCTTTTCTTCGTTCTCAGTGGTTGTCTTCTTGGTTGTTGTTCTTGGTGTTGGTGTTGGTCTGTCTTTAGTTGTTGGTGGTGGTGGTGTTTCTGTTTTTGACTCAGGTGGTGGTGTTGTTTGGTTGGGTTGATTTGTTCGTTGTTGCCGTTCTTTCGTTTTCGCATATAGCTGCTTGATCAGTTGTGCATACGGTGGTGTGGGTAATAATGCTGGTGTTTTGGGTTTTTGGTTTTCCCGTGGCTGTTGTTGTTGTTGTTGTTGCTGTTGTTTCGCGGCAGAATTGCAGTCCTTTTGGAAGTGAGCTTCACTGCCACATATGTAACAGCGTGGTCGTCTGCCTTCCACCACTACATACAGCCTTTGCGTTGATGGTAACTTTATGTAGGTGGGTATTTTATTTAGTGACTCCTGGGTAATATGGAGAAGGATCTCCATTTTTTTACCCACCCATTGTTGCTTTTCAGAAACATTAATTTGCAATATGTCAACTTCCTCCATCTCGACACATACGGCTGATGTTATCCATAGTGTGTCTACCGTGGGAGGAATATTTTTTATGATAACCCTTGTTACCCTCTGACCAAGGTAACTCGGTATCATTGTTAACTCTTCTGTCTTAAGAGTTAGCGTTGAGAATCGTTTCGCTAACTCTTCACTTTGAAAAATAACTTGCACATGGGCAAATTTATGCCACCAAGTTACATAATCCTTATATTGCCATACAGATCTCAAGCATTTCTCGATCTTTTCCGTGCTTGCTTTTTCTGGTTTTTTTGTTTTCGAGTTTAAAATTTTATAAATAACTGTCTTTTTGTTTGTGTCTTCTAAAATGTCTTGTGGTATGTTGATCCGCACCTCGTCATTTTCTTTCGTAAGTAAAGCCTTTGTATCTTTTATCTGCTGTGCAGTAAAAGATACTACCGTCGTTTTTTCCCTTATCGCCTCGGCGAAGTTTGTTTTGATCTTGTTATTGTTGTTGTTGGTGGTGGTGCTGGTGTTGATGGCAGAGGTGACTGTTGCTGTATTAACGTTGTTGTTGGCGGTTGTGATGCTGGTAGGTGTTGTTGTTGTGGCAGATGGGTGACCTTCTTCTTGTGTACTCCTCTGACCTTCATATGAGTTACGAAGTGGCGGGAAATATTTTTCATCATTTTCTTCGGCGTTCAGGCGTATTTGAGCAAATTGTTTGGCCATCATGCTCTTCTCTTTCTCTCCTTCCGTTGTCTGTGGTGAAAGGAACAAAAGAGGAGTGGAGTTGTTGTTGTTCTTTTTGTTATTGTTGTTCTTGGTGGTAGTGGTGGCTGCGATGTCGGTGGCAGTAGTGGTTTTGGTTTTGTTGTCGTTGGTGGCGGTCGTAATGGTGGTAGTGGAGGTGGTGAAGGCAGTAGTAGTAAACGCAGCATTCCTGGTCTCTACGTCTTGTGTTCGTTCATGCGGAACGACTTGTTGGTCAGTCTCCTTGCCTGCTATTAGAGGCAAATCGACCACGTGTGAAGGCCTAGCCATGTTTCTTTTACGAAATATGGCAAATAAGCCGGAGAAAAATCAAGAACTTTTGGAAATAAACTCCAGAAGGAGCCACTTCCTATTACAAAAACCCAATAGGGTCGAAGTGCATAGACTTATACACCTCTTCCACAAAAAATATTTTAAAACTGCAAAATTTTTGACATATAAAAGGCCAACTTACTTGCGAGCCGATGCGACTAGCATCCGTCCAGATCAGATATATATACATTTCTTTTATTAGCCACACAGGGCTCAACGAAGATAGGACAAATACAATGTAGAGCTTTTCTTTTTGGGTGGGGGAAGGAAGGAAAAAAAATAAATAAATAAATAATTGGTGGTGTCGATCAAAAGGGATCGTAGGAAGGGAAAAAGGGGGAGTTCGATCAAAAGGGATCGAAAAAAAAAAAAGGAAAGGCCGATCAATAGGGATCGTGTATCACACAGTAATGTTCTCGTGTAAAAAGAGGGGAGGACAGTTTAGGTTTAGCCGTGGAAGGAAAAGCCTACGGAAAGACCACGGTAACCTTGGTCAATATTCTCATTGAAGAAACTATAACAGTAAGTGACTCTCTTTTGCCTTTTTGTTGTTTTTTTTTCTTGTTCATAGGGTTATGCTCAAGATGGCTCCGTCTTTCACACGTGCCATCCTTGCTACATTCACCCATCTTTTTTTGAAGCATTCACTAGACAAGACTTCCCTTTCTACTCTCACCTTCCTCTTCAGGTGATACTTGAAGAAGTTGATGAGAGATTGCCCAGAGAAGAAAGTCTTTGTCTCTAGACCTTTCAGACGCGTCCACCATACACATTCTTTCGCCATAGCCACAAGTACGATGAAAATAGCTCTTCCTTCCCGTTTAAAGGAAGGAGGCGCGACAATATTCACGATAGACTCGGCTGGATGCGCTCCAGTTTGGTGATGGTAGGGTCGGGACAAGGCACGACGGTCAGGCGGTAGTAGATGACGGACGCGATGTACGTGTTCGCCACCTCCGCCCGACCTTTCAGGGAAAGCTTCCTCTCGGCCCATTGCCGGGCTAGAGTGGCCACCCTTCTCGTTATCTCGTCCCAGTTCTTCTCCGTTTGGAGGTCTGGACCAAACCAGACCCCGAGCAACTCAACCGGACCGTCAGTCCAACGTCCCACGACGGAGGCGCTACTTGACGGCATGGGGTTGCTTCTCCAGGTGCCGAGCCGCAAGCCCACTGACTTATCCCGGTTGATTTTCGCTCCCGTTACCGCTTCGTAGTCTCTCAGTGTCTCGCCGACAAGCTCGATGTGCTTTTGGCTAGACACTATGACGGTGACGTCGTCCGCGTATGCCGACACGCTCGTCCCGCATCCCAACTCTCGCGGGATGCCCCTCAGCGTCGCCAGCTTCCGCAGTAGTGGCTCGAGAGTCAACACGTACAGAAGCGACGAGAGGGGGCATCGCTGACGGACCGAACGTGCAATGTCGAAGGGTCTTGATAGATGCCCATTGACGCGAACTACCGAACGGATGCCTCTGTACAAGGCAGCCATCCAGCCGCGGAAAATGGGACCGAAGCCGGCTGCTATGAGGACAGCCTCCAAGTATTGATGGTCTACCCTATCAAAAGCTTTCGAGTGATCTAAATTGATCAGGGCCCCACCCATGCCAGGTTCCTTAACTACCCTCTCTATGATGTAGCGCATCAGATGGAGGTTGTCATGGATGCTCCTGCCCGGCACCGCGCACGTTTGCGCCTTGCCGATCAGTTTCTCGATGACAAGCGCCAACCGCTTGGCTAACACCTTGGCCAAAATTTTCAAGTCTGCATTGAGCAGAGTGATGGGCCTAAAGTTATCTATGACGTCCCCCTTGTTTGGATCTTTCTTCAGCAGCGTTACGGCTCCTCGACTCACAAAACCGGGAATGCTCCCGTTTTGCTGCCAGTTGCAGTACACCGCCACCAAGACGTCTCCAAACAAGTCTGGCATACAGTTGAAAAGCTCGTAGGGCAGACCATCCAAACCCGGAGATTTGTCCCTAGTGGCGATGTTAGCGTTCATGCTAACACTGGCACCTGTTTGTGTGCTACTTCCTTTGTTCCCTCCTTCGTGAAGTTGTGAGGAAGGTAGGGTAGGAAAGGTTATTGCGTACGAGTGGCCAAACAGACCGGCGTTCGTCACATGGCTTGGAATCGCCATTCTCAAAATAAAATGGCTAAGAAAGCCGAAAATAAATTTAACAAAAATGGGGAATTCGCCACACAGGGCAGATTTCCCGTGCAAACAAGTTGCACAACTGAATATGTCAGTTGTTGCACAGCTTTTGTATATAAAATATTATTGAGAAACAAACCTTTTAGAAGCAAAAAAGGCAAAACTTACGGAGCCGATGTGTCTACCGTCCGTCCATGATAGATATATATATATATATAGATATAGATATAGATATAGATAGATAGATAGATATAGATATAGATATAGATAGATATAGATAGATAGATATAGATAGATATATAGATAGATAGATATATAGATAGATAGATAGATATATATATAGATAGATATATAGATAGATAGATATATATAGGTTGGACAAAATAATGGATACACCTGACATCACAGCGTCATAATTTGAAATGTCTATTAAGCCGTCAAAGCTTGTTTATTTTTATGTTTTATGATTCATTATTAGTGTTGCTTAATATGTTTTGCTTAAATTGCTGTTTCGTTTCAGATATCATCAGAAAAGGGTAATTAAGATTTATTAAAATGATAGATCTATTGGACTTTCAAAGAGGTCAAATTGCTGATGCCCGGATGGCAGGTGCTAGCGTAACGAAAACAGCCGAAATGTTTGGCGTATCAAGAAGTACTATCTCGAAAGTAATGACAGCCTTTGAAAAAGAGGAAAAAAACTTTCAGATAGGGACCGTCAGAATCTTACGCAAATTGTTAGAAAGGATCACAAAAGTACAGCTCCCAAAATTACTGCAGAGCTTAATGAGCATCTCGAGAACCTAGTTTCCACAAAAATTGTTCACCGGGAGCTGCACAAAGCCGGATTTAATGGGAGGGCTGCAAGCAGAAAAACACTATTTTCAAAAGCAAAATTTGCAAAACGTTTAGAGTGAAATAAAAACCTACAGAATTGGTCCCTAGAGAAGTGGAAGAATGTTATTTTCTCAGACGAGTCATCCTTTACCTTATTTCCGACCACCGGCCGAGTATATGTGTGACTTGAGCAGAATCATTGTGTGACAACTATGTGCACTGAACGAAGAAATTCTGATCGGATTCATACTGGCCTTTGCTTCCATATTGTAAACTTCACTATATCTTTTCTCATTAACTCTGTTTCCCACACACATTACACTGTCTTCCTCGCGCTATTTCCTGCTCACGAAAGCAAGTGTACCTTAGCATTTACATATTAATACGTAACTGTGTTGTTCCACGCAAGACACTTTACTCATCCATATTGTTTCGTACTTAGTTTTGAATTTGGCAATGTTCTAAATTTTCGGCCATCCGAGCCATTTGGTTTAGAATTTTAGTAACTTGCAACATACAACACAAATTATTTGGTATCGATGTCTTTTATTTTGCTTCAGTGTTATATATGAGATGGCAGAATCGTTAGAACACAGAACAAAATGCTTAGCGGCATTTCTTCCGGTCTTACGTTCTGAGTTCAAATTCTGCCTTGGTCGAGTTTTCCTTTCATCCTTTCGGGGTCTATAAAATAAGTACCAGTTGAGCACTGGGATCTATGTAATCGACTAGCCTCCCCCACACCATAAAATTTTAATACTTGTGCCTATAGAAAAATGGATTCATTCGTCTGTTATAAAACTCTGCTCATTTCAAGTGAAAATTTATAATTGGACGTTGGTGAGGGAATCCGATACCGAGGTACGATTCACATCCATCACCTACACACTTGCGTTCGAAGACTGCACACACCATAACAGAAAGTGTGAACGGAATAATAACAAGCCTCCACAATAACAACAGCAACAACAATCCAATCCAAAATTATCTATAACAGTTATCTACAACAGTACAATATTGCAATGCAAAATAACGATTAACGTATTATACATCCTTGCATGCGTACATGAATATATGCATGGCAACGGTGCTTGGATGCATTTGTAAGCATGCATGCGTACGTGTATGCATTTACACGTATCTGTGTACACGCACAAATGTGTATGTATGAATATAAGCCTCGATAAATATCTGCGATGAGTCATCCCACTACGTTTTATTAGCAACACATGCGAAAGGAGAAAATAATAAAAAGGAAACGAATGACAAGCTTCAAACAAAATGAAGGAGACAACATGATAAGCAATAAACACACAAACAGGTCATTCAAACATACACATATTTAGACAGATACATAGATATACGCGAGCGTAATACATACACAGTCATTGACCATCACATACAAAAGCACACACAAATCACCATCACATACAAAAGTACACATAGATCACCATCACCACCACCAGCACAAATAAAAGTCATTCATACTCAAATACGTACATACATGCGCTAAATACTAATGGAACAAACAAAAATTACCACAAAACACGGCAAAGAGCAATGGGTTTAGTGCAGAGAACGTGTAGGAGGAGCATATCATTATCGATAAGATCACAGGCTGTGATAAAAGAACTTTGACAGAATTAAAATCTAATCGACTAATCTAAATGATTATAAAAATAAAGCAAAACATAACTGGTGCGTTAATACAATTGGCAACATGACCATTCTAAAGCAAAGTATACATAGGTGTGTGTGTGGGTGTGTGGGTGGGTGTGGGTGTGCATGGCCGAGTGGTTAGGGTGTTGCACTCACGATCGCAAGACCGTGGATTTGATTTCCGAATAGAGCGGTCTTGTTCTTGAAGAAAACACTTCATCTCACGTTGCTCTGCAATCACTTCGACATGTGGCACACAATGCACCTGCATAGACAATAATGTGTGTCTTTGTGTGTATCTATGTATATATATGTATGTGTGTACGAATATATATATATATATATATATATATATATATATAAATATAAAGATTGAAAAGGAACACACGAGTTGATATATATGGAAAAAAAGTCAGGGTATATGTATGTTTTTTTTTAGTTAGAAATACCTCCAACAGAAAACTTGAGCTATATAAAAAAAAGATTACACAACTTCTTCAAAAACCAAGGAGTTGACATCACCATTGAAAAAGATTACAACTCATTGAACTTCCTAGACGTTAACGTTAACCTTAATACATCATCTTATCAACCTTACCATAAACCTAACAACAATATCACATATATACATTAACAAAGCAACCATCCTCATAATATAAAAAAAATCTAGCCTCTAGCCTAGAAAGTAGAATGAACTCATTATCACTTAAGAAGGCACGATACAAATATCGAATTAAGTACAACAAAAACAATAGCACCTATTTTAATTATTCCAATAATTATCTAGATAAAAACAATACCAACCTTATTACTGAACCCACATCAACTGGTAAATCAGAAGACCCCGACATAGAATTAAATTCTCTCAATAATAATAATCAACAATACATTAGCAACAGACACAAATCCTACAACGATAAACATCATAATAATAAACTCTATAAATATGAGCACCGTAACCATAACTTCACTAATGGAACGAATAACACGAATTTTACCAACCCACAAATCACCAAATACGCTGTAAATGTAATTAAACCCGAGTATACGGACAATAAATACCGAAAACAAATAACTATAGATAGGTATAAGAACGTTAAACCTACACACTTAAAAAATAAAACTTATTCAACTAAATCTCATCCTTCTAGTAATTCTTTAACTGCATAAATCATATTAATAAAGTTAGAAATAATATAGAAAAAAAAAAGAAACCTATACCATATGTAAGAATAAATGACCCACAAAATATAAACCACTATGATAATAAAGAAAACAAGTATAACATCATTTGGGTCATAATTCCTTTTGCAAAACATCTAAAATCTAATTTTATTAAATCCATTAGAAATATTACTCTTTTACTCTTTTACTCTTTTACTTGTTTCAGTCATTTGACTGCAGCCATGCTGGAGCACTGCCTTTAATCGAGCGAATAAACCCCAGGACTTATTCTTTGTACTTATTCTATCGGTCTCTTTTGCCGAACCTCTACGTTACGGGGATGTAAACACACCAGCATCGGTTGTAAAGCGATGTTGGTGGGGGACAAACGCAGACACACAAACACACACACACACACACACACACACACACACATATATATATATATATATATATATATATATATACATATATATACACATATATACGACGGGCTTCTTTCAGTTTCCGTCTACCAAATCCACTCACAAGGCTTTGGTCGGCCCGAGGCTATAGTAGAAGACACTTGCCCAAGGTGCCACGCAGTGGGACTCAACCCGGAACCATGTGGTTGGTAAGCAAGCTACTTACCACACAGCCACTTTTTAAACTCTAAATATGCAAAAATATTTAATAACAAAATAATCAGATTTGGACTTTCAGTATCTCCAGACCTATTTAGGAACATCTCTTCATTTAACAATAGGAAACTAGACGAATTCTATAATAATAATAAAAAAATTCCTAATACACATACTAACCTCAATAATTCCATATCTAATAAGAACAATTATCAGAATAACCAAACCTCAATTACCCCTAATACACATAGACATAACAATAAGGTACCAACTAATAATTCTAATTGTAGAAACCCGAAGGTAACTGTAAAATGAAAGATGTAGTATACCAAGCAACAATTATTACCTATAAACTCTCTCTAAATTTACTTACATCGGATGTACACAAAATTCTTTCAAATTAAGATTAAATAATCATAGATCATCTTTTAATGACCCTAGAAAAGAAAACAGCGCAGGTCTATCCAAAAAGGTTTGGCAACTGAAAAGAAGCAATATAGATTACTCGATTTCTTGGAAAATACTTTCTTCAGCTCCATCTTATAGACATAACAAGATCTGCAAATTATGCCTGGAAGAAAGTTACAAAATAATGAAAATGAACGGTTTTCTTGTAAATTCGAGAGATGAAAAAGTTTTTTTCTTGCAGACATATGTCAAAATTCCTTTTTATTAATCTTAAATAATCTTTCCACCCCTACCTTAACTACTTTCATCTTATTCCTTCTCCTTATGATTTAGTTTTTTGTATAATACCTCTCTCTAGATTATTACTACCTATGTATGATTTCCATTCTATAATACTCTCCACTTTAATTATCTTACACTATTTGGATATTCATATGGTATTCTACCCCCCCCCCCCATATATTGTATGAGTCTCATTTCATTAATATAAAACCAATACCAAATATTCATATACCTTCCCCTCATTCTCAATATATATTTTTAGACACTTTTTGGACCATTACTTAATACACACACACACACACACACACACACACACACACACATATACATTATTTGTATGTAATCTATTTTTTCACACTATGTACTTAGATATACCTCTCTCGCCTATTCTAAATATTATTATTATTATTAGTAGTAGTAGTAGTAGTAGTAGTATCATAATTAACTATTGCCAATATGTATGATACTTTTTACCTTTTATATATGCAAACACGTTTTTCGGTGACTATTTTGCCCTTATATGTTTTTTATTATCCCCTCCCCGCTTTTCTTCTGTCTTATTCGTGACCTATTCCATAATATATATATATATATATATATATATATATATATATATATATATATAAACTATATATTATATGTATATCTTAACTATCCCAAATTTTATTTTTTAAACTTTTAAAATTATTTTGTGTTTCTTACAAATCTCCCTATATTAGCCAAAATCTTATAGATGATATACGATTTTACTTACAGTAATTCTAAGTGCACAAAAATCACTTCCACAAAATGCACCACACTCTCATAGATATAGTTTATTTATCTTTATGGTTATGCATATAAATAGATTTATAGTATTTCCACCATTTTTCTCTTTATTAGTATTAATATTATTTTTATTTATCTATCATAATAATTATTATTACTACTTCTAACGTTTTTTCAACTTTATATTTGCACCGATTAATATAATTAATAGATTATACATCATATTCTATATTTTACTCATAAAACTTATAAACTTTATATATATACGTATGTCATATATTATACATATTATTATACAAAGGTATATGGATGTACATATTTGTGTATATATCTGCATATGCACACATGTATATATATATAAATATATATATATATATATATATATATATATATATATATATATATATATATGCACATATCCTTTTATCTTATTTCGTAGTTTCTGTTCCTTTTAAATGAATCAGTATACAAAATATGTATACATACTTTGAAATAATATTCCTCTCTTATATTGGAGACTTATATATTTGAATTACTTCTTGTATCTTTATTATGCTTATTTTTTCGCACCTATCACTCCATAATAATAAAAACAATTTTTCTTACATCCACTTTCACCACTACGATATAGAAGATAGAAAATTATTTATAAATATCACTACCGTTTTCTACCTCTTATATTCATAACTAGATTCTCAATTCATATTGTAATTTTTAAAAACTAATATAGTTAACATTAAAATATAGAAACGTGTATTTCTTCGAAAAATTATTCTTACGAATTTATCTTAGTCTTATCTCCCCTATATTGCTACCTTATTCAACATCTCAAAAAAAAAAAAAAACTCTTTTATCACCCACTGTGTTTAGTTTTTTTTTTTTCCAATATATTTAACCACAGTAAGTATTTTTTTTCTCGATTCTGTAATATTAACAACTATTTTTCTTTCTTTTAGTCCTTCCTCTTAGATTTATTTAACACAAACGAATATAATGCTTTTTAACTAATAATAAATCTTTTTTGTCCCATTGTATTAACCTAATATTCCTCAAAAGAGGGCAGTAACATCGAACTCCATCCTTGACCAAAAGCCGCTCCGACAAAGTTGGAGAGTGGAAAGATGATCGGAATGGCGGTGCTCCAGCATGGCCACAGTCATTGGACTGAAACATAAAAGAATAAAAGAATAATAATTACTCCCTTACAACCCTAAATATTTTTTGTCATTTGAATTTCAAGTAACTTATATAAAATTATACTAACTACTTGTATTTCTTATTCTAGGAATTATTTAAAACAATTTTTTTAATATACACCATAATTCATTTTCCTCATTTCCATTGTATACCAGTCATAACTATCAAATCATATATAAATTTAAATATAGCTATGCTGTCCCACTGGACGCTTATTTATTTATATATGTACACATATATATACATATATATTTATACACACAGACACACACAGACAGACAGACACACAGACAGACACACATGCACACAGACAGACACACACACACACACACACACACACACACACACACACATATATAATATTATAGTTTACTTCTTATGATAAATGCTTTATATGGAATGTATATCACTTAATTTCTTATCTTCATATTGAGAGAATGTTTCTTAAACATTTTTCACTTATATTTCCAAATATCCGTTAGCCGCATCAGTTATAGTTTGTACACAACTAGACTCAACACTACCTAAGCATGTTTTTATCCTTCATCTTTCGTAATCATATTATGAATATTCGAACATGTTATATGACACTTACTCCATCTAGTCTTCTGTAACAATATAATATTCTTCTGATATATTCTTTCTGATGTATTCTTCTTTCGCACTGAGGAGAACGGTAATATGTAATTAATTTAATTATAATTAAATTAATATTTAATATTTTCCATATGTCTTACATGTAAATTTTACCGTTCGAAACGATCGTATGCGTGGATTAAATTTTTATAAAACTTTCAACACCTTCTCTTCTCCATCTTTAATTGTTTGTTGAGGTTCTATATATATATGAGGTTCTATATATATATATTGAAGGTACATGATTCAGTGGTTAAAGTGTCGGACTCACAATCACAAGGTAGTGAGTTCGATTCCCAAACCGGACTGTGTGTTGTGTTCTTAAGCAAAATACTTTATTTCACATTGATCCAGTTCACTCAGCTGTAGAGATGAGTTGTGACGTCACTGATACCATGCTGTATCGGCCTTTGTCGTTTCCTTGGTTAACATCAGTGGCAGGAGAGGTTAGTATGCATGGGCGACTGTTGGTCTTCTATAAACAACCTTGCCCGGACTTGTGCCTCGGAGGGTAACTTTCTAGGTGCAATCCCATGGTCATTTATGACCGAAGGGTGTCATTACCCTTTGTGTGTGTGTATATATATATATATATATATATATATATATTCAACAACTGCATACACACACGCACACAAACTTTTGCATATAAGAGCTCCAATAATTTAACACCTTGCTATAAGTATTTCGCTTAAAATCCTTTCTTCTTTAGGCATAAGGCCTGAAACCTTGGTGCAAGAAGGGCATAGTCGTTTACATCGACTCCAGTACTTGACTGGTACTTATGTTCTCGATCCCGAAAGGATAACAGGCGAAGTCGACCTCGGTGGAATTTGAACTCAAATCGAAAAGAGCCGAAAGAAATGGTGTCGAAAAATTTCTACTCCAACGCGCTAACGATTCAGCCAGGTCGACGCCAACACGACCAGAAATATCTTTTCTAAGGCCCGAAATTTGGGGGAAGGGTGCTAGTCGATTACATCAACCCCAGTGTTCACCTGGTACTTAAAAAGAATGAAATGGCAAAGTCGACCTCGACGGAATTTGAACTCAGAACGTAAAGAACCGGAAGAAATATTGTTAAAAAAAATTTGTTTCTCCGACGCGCTAACGATTCATCCATCTCGCCACCAACATGGCCGCCAATATAACATCAAAAGCTTTACTGTATTCTACACATTATTGCTAACATCACAACAACGAACATTTCATATCACTATTTCACTTTACTACACTCTGTACCATTACATACTGCTCACCACTTGCTAAACATCACCATACACTTCATTCACATTCGTTTGATCTTCAGCCTGATTCATGACTATAACAACCATTTCTAACCTACCAATTCTTAGTCACTTCTGATCTTATTCTCTATTTCAGATACACAAGCTGGATGTATTACGAAAACAGGGTTCTTTTCTATATAATACATGTTATTCTTGTCACAGGCTTTCCTTTGCTACTATTTCTACTGCTACTCCTGCTACTTAACTGCTTCCATCTATTTTTACTTTCTTTTGGTTTGTTTTCATTTCCCCCTTCTTTCCAGATTAAGCCGTGCTACTTAATTCATTCATCGCCTTAATTCCTGCAAAAGTAGATTAATAAATAAGTAAATATAGAAATAAATGAATGACATGCGCAAGAATCAAACAGTTGTGTGTAACGCGTGTGTGTGTGTGTGTGTGTGTGTGTGTGTGTGTGTGTGAAAGACGTAGAACGAAGTCCTTGATGAATGGGAAACGTGAAGGAAATAAGGAGAGATGGAGAGACTGATTGACATACATGGACAAGTAGATGGAAAGGCGGATGATGGAAATAGATATATAGAAAGACTCAAGGAAAGAGAGGCGGGAAGGAGAGAGAGTCATGGCCGGAGAAGAGAGACGAAGGATTAATGAGAGAATGAGGAAAAGAAAAAGAAATTGATGAAAAATTCATGCGATTGAAAGGAATAAAGAGATAATGATTGAGTGATCAGCACCCACTGCTTCTCTCTCTCTCTCTCTCATGCACGAACACATACATATATGTAGTATGTTTGCATGTGTGCATGTAAGTGTGTGTGTGTGTGTGTGTGCGTGTGTAGGAAGGAGATTGAGTGTATGTGTGTGCGATTTCTTGCACCCCTACGCATTTACATCTAAGCTTTATCTTTATAACTTGTTCTAAGATGGCAGCTTTACACTCACAAACATACCACACTTACACACGCACACGCTCTTATACACGCCCGCCCGCACATACGTAGTTAGATAACGAGATGGATACATATATAGATCGAGAGAGAGAAAGGGAGGGAGAGAGAGAGAGAATTGCTGATCATGGCTGTATTGAAAAATTGAAGAAAGCAATAAGACAAATTGGTCGATACCAAATATTAAGTCAATCAAGTGAATCTTGACAGTCAAAATGAAGTGGTTCGTGAAGCAGATGTTATTACTTCGGTTTGGTTTTCTTTCATTTTATTTTATTTTCTCGCTTTTATTTTCGAGGAGGCGATCTAATTCTGGATCTCTCTCTCTCTCTCTCTCTCTCTCTCTCTCTCGCTTGCTCTCCTCCTACTTTCTTTCTTCTGCATCTTTCTCTCCGTCTCTCTTATTCAGTATGTCTTCAAAGTTATTTAGGCTGTTTGGGCGGCAGCGACGACTTCAAGGGTGCAGGGAGTGTAAGAGAAACTTTAAATTATTTCTGCAGAGCAATTGCATTTAAAAAACGAAAATAATAATAATAATAATAATAATGATAATAATAATAATAATAATAATAATACAAAAAGAGCAAGAAAAGATTTAAAAAGTTAACAGCAAAATATATAAAAAAAAAATTAAGATTAAGAAAAATTATCACTCATATTTAGAGAATAAAATTTTTTCTTTCGTTTTTCTCTTTTCGTTTCTTTCTCTTCCTTCTGTATTCTATAATTAATTTGAATAACTGTCTATAGAAGTCGGAAGAGAGGTTGCTGCCTGTGTGGCTGTTAAGGCCGTTATTGAGAAAAGTCAATGCTTATTAGAAGTGAATTAGTTTTATGGGTGGTTCCATGAAGAACTTTTAAGTTATTTATGGAACAACTGAGACGTCCTCATTTCCACATTATTTTCGCATCTTAAAGATGTTCTCGGATGTTTGATTTCTTTTTTATTTATTTATTTATTAATCTACTTTTTTTATATATTCATGATTGTTTTATTTGTTTGTTTCAAGATTTATATCGTTGATGTTGTTGTTATTGTTGTTGTCGTTATCCCCTTCACCATCGCAACGGCCCATTTCAAGCCATTTACCACACCCTGATTTTTTCCCATTTATTTGATGACTCTTAATGTTAATTAAAATATTGCCTATATTTCGCTGGATATTGTCTTTGATCTTTTTATATAATCGATTGTTACTATCTTTCGAGAACTAATTACAACGAATCTTCACCAAATTTGTATCGCCTTACATTTTTCAAAGGAGCATCAGAATTGCTAACAAATCAATTCTGATCCATTATTACGATTAGTATTATTATTAGATGGCGCTGTTGTTTGTTTAGTACCAGGTCAGCCTTGATCGAGCAGACCTTTGATCAAAGGTATTCAAGCCGTAACCATTTCTTCTTTTCAGACATGGTTTATCCTAGACTACATTATCAAAAATGTCCTTCTTCTATTAAAATTAAATACGGTCGGGTCTGATGTGAAAGAGATTTCTATGCTATTTCAGAAATTATTTTAAAAGAAAAAAATAATAATCGATGGGTGCAAATATGGCTGTTTTTTTGAAGAAGTTTGCATCGTGACTATGTGGTCTTGGGTTCAGTCCCACTATACAGCACCTTGAGCAAGTGCTTTCTGCAATAGTCTCAGGCCTAACCAATGTCGTTGAGTAAATTTAGTACGCAGAAACTATGTAGAATAAGGCGGTGAGCTGGCAGAAACGTTAGCATGCCGGGCGAAATGCTTACCTGTATTTCGTCTACCGCTACGTTCTGAGTTCGAATTCCGCTGAAGTCGACTTTGCCTTTCATTCTTTCGGGGTCAATTAAATAAGTACCAGTTACGCACTGGGGTCGATATAATCGACTTGATCCGTTTGTCTGTCCTCGTTTGTCCCCTCTGTGTGTAGCCCCTTGTGGGCAGTAAAGAAATAAGAAACTATGTAGAATCCCATTGGATTCATGTACACATATGTAAGCATGTATTTATGTAAGTATGCATGTATGTATGTATACATGTATGTATCTATGCATGTATGTATTATCTTTATCAGTCGTCCGTAACAAAACAATAACATCTTTATCATATTTTTTTCTGTGCAAAATAATATCAGACGGTTGCAAGTCCTCGCTGAACGGATTTTATTTCAGGGATTTCTTTCTCCGACATTGATTGTCTTCAATACGACTGATGAGTTCTATCTACTCTTGATAATATCGGATGGTCATTGACTCCCCTGAGTCTCTCCATCCTTTCATAGGTCTTGTTTTTCATCCCACAGGATGCCCAAAAGTCACCCTCCTCACCAAGTGAGTTTGGTAGGGTTATCGATTTAGTCGCCGACGACCCGACCATACAACAGGTTATACTGGGTTACTTGTTACCAATAGCACAAAAGCGAACTCGTTTGTGGATTCATAGTTTATGGAGATCATTTATTTTGGTATTGTTTAGTTTTCTTCATAGGTAAGCTAGGCTTTGACAATGTTTAAGTATTGGTGTCCAGATTTTCGAAGGGGTGCGTGATATATATATATATATATATATATATATATATGTTTGCTATGACTGATCGCTAGCCACTAAACTTTTTTTTTATTTTCTCTCCCTGTTTATTACTGTGTTCCTTTCTATTGAAGAGCGTAGGCTCGAAACGTAAAAGACTTTCTCACTTCCCGAGCGTTAAACTAATACATCTGTTTGTTGTTTACACACCCGTCTTCGTCTTTTGTTGTTTTTTTTTTTTTGTAAATTCCAACTATATATATACATATATACATACATACATATATACACACACACGTCTGTATGTGTGTTTGTTTTTTTTTTGTTTGCATTCCCAAGGTATGTTGATTTGTTTGCGTTCTCGTAGCGTACCGGTTTAGCAGAAGCGATAGAAAAGAATATTTAAGGCTCGCCGCCTTAAATAATCTTTTCTACTCTAGGCACAAGGCTCAATATTTTTGGAGAGGGAGCCAGACGATTAGATCGTCTCCAGTACTCAACCGCCACTTAATTTATCGACCACGAAAGGAAGAAAGGCAAAGTTGACCTAGGCGGAATTTGAGCTCAGAACATAAAAACAGACGAAATACCTATTTCGTTATTTCCCACAAGGGGCTAAACATAGAGGGAACAAACAAGAACAGACGAACGGATTAAGTCGATTATATCGACCCCAGTGCGTAACTGGTACTTAATTTATCGACCCCGGAGAGGTCAAAGCCCGGAGAGGTCAAAGCCCGGAGAGGTCAAAGCCCGGAGAGGTCAAAGCCCGGAGAGGTCAAAGCCCGGAGAGGTCAAAACAAAAACCGTAATTTGGTATTTTTCTCATATATTTTGTGGTATTTTGATTTTCGCGGAAGTTTAAAATTTCAGCCGGAATTTGTGAGGTACAGAGTTCGATCCTCTATAGCAGCTGCTGGCCACTTTTTTTCCCGTCTATAGGGGTATTTTTACCCGATTTTCGAAAGCTGTTTTCACTGCTATTCTCCTGTGTTCGAAATTTTCTTAGCGTCTAAGAATTTGTTGTAAATGTTTGTTTGTTTGTTTTGTTTTTCTTTCCATATAGACTTATATCATTTCTTTGAATTTTTTTAATTTCTTTCACTTGTTTCAGTCATTTGACTGCGGCCATACTGGAGCACTGCCTTGAAGGGTTTTAGTCAACTAAGTTGATCCCAGGACCTATTTTTTAAGCCTAGTACTTATTCTATCGGTCTCGTTTGCCGAACCACTACGTTACGGGGACGTAAACACACCAACACAGATTGTCAAGCAGTGATGAGGTGGGGACGAACACAGCACAAAGACACACATAGCTATATATATATATATATCTATATATATATATATATATATATATATATATATATATATATATATATATATATATATATATATACCACGGGTTCTTTCAGAACGTCTCAGTTTTTGTTTGTTTTTTGTTTTGTCTATTATTTTGTGTTTTAGCTTCTTGCGAAAAGTATACCATTCAGATGTGAACTTGTGTTTTGCATTTACTGACGTACAAGTGTTCTAAATTGTTATTCACATTTTGTTATTCATCTTGTCAAATATTAATAGTCTTTTAATAATTATGCACACGTGTCTATGAATTAACATTAAAATTAATGGCGATTCATATCTAGCGAACAGATCCGAGATTACCTTGACAATCCTTAAGTGATATAAAACTTTCATTACTACATTTTATGTGAAATACACTGCTTTTGTTGTTAAAATATATTGCCTTTGTTTGTTTTTTATTAATTTTGAAAATAATGAAGAATTTAGTAAAATGGCGTTTTTGTTATTAAACTGGTGTTTGGAACATAAATTAATACAAAATGTTGATTGAAGATTTTAATTTACATCGTTATAAACAGGAACTTTTTCTCAAGAATCCAAGGGGCGGTCTCGGGCAAGTTGGTATCAAAAAGGTCCATATGTATGCTTTGAAATCGAACATTTAAAAGTGAAGCACATATGAAAAATTACTAATTCAACACAAAATGAAATACGTGGTCGGATCAATAAGCATCCAGATTGTTGCCATAGTAACGATGCTGAAGCACACAGAGTGAAGCCGCTTATACAAATTGACCGCGAACTCTGCTGAGCATGCGCACTAAGTTTTAGCGTTTTAGCTCACTTCCACTGTTTACAGAAGTGCTTGGAAGGAACGTGTGTAGTGTGTGATCGTCGCTTTGACCATGACAGAGAAAGTTGAGCAGGGATCTGCATCAAATTTTGCTAAAAGCTTGGCGATACCTGCCCAGAGGCCTACGCGAAATTTTCAAAAAGTTTTCACCATTCTCGACACAATCAAGGAGATGTTGGGCAACAGAAGCCCGAGTGTCTTCTTGGTCAGCTGAAAGTTTTGGCCCAAACTTGGCAGACACGCGTCTCATAATCAAATCTTTAGTGATAATGGATTGAATTGAACTGTAACTAATCTGCACATTCTGATAACTCACGGATGGTGATTCGTCGATTTCCCCTCACAACTGCCCGCGCATCTGCGATGATTTTTTCAGTTCTGCTAGTTGCGGATCTCCCAGAACGTTCGTCAATATCGACATATTTTCGGTCAACTTGGAAACGTTGAACCACTCATTCACTTATGTGCAGATCATACACTCCTCTCCATACACTTTCTTTAACTTTGCGTTCGTCTCTCAGCAGGTATCACCATGACAACTTTCTCTGTCACAGTCAATACGATGATCACGCGCTACATATCTTCATTCCAAGCACTGTAGTAAATAGCGGAAGTGAGCTAGAACGTTAAAACTTAGTGCGCGTGCACAGCTGAGTTCAAGGTCAATCTTTGCCTAGCGGCTTTACTCTGTATGCTTTAGTTTCGTTGCTATGGCAACAGCCCGGATGCGTATTGGTCAGACCTCGTATACATGGAAATGAATGTTACTGCAAACTTATATACTTTCGAGCTGTTAGATACAACATTAAAAACAAATTTATTGGGATAAACACACAAGGTATCACAACAATAAACAATAATTTCACTATATTACATCTGATTAGTGAACTCTCGTAAATATAAATACTGACGTTATTAATAAATGTATTATCAGATGATTGCCATTGTCGAATATTTGATAATGTTGATAAGGTTCCGGTGGTTCCAAAAAATTGGTGGTGTATAACATGGAGGAGTACAGTTTTTAGTTTGGTATGAAGCATTGATTGATATTATTATTATTATTATTATTATTATTATTATTATTAAGGCGGTGAGCTGGCAGAATCACCGTTAGCATGCGGGGCAAAATGCTTAGCAGCATTTCGCCCTACTTTACATTCTGAATTCAAATTCCCTCGAGGTCGACTTTGCCCTTCATCCTTTTGGAGTCGATGACATAAGTACCAATTATGTACTAGGATCGATCTAATCGATTAGCCCCCTCCCACCAAAGTTTCAGGCCTTGTGCCTATTTTAGAAATGATTATCATTATTATTGTTGTTATTCTAATTATTATTATCATTATTATTATTATTATTATTATTATTATTATTATTATTACACCGAGGTCGACTCTACCTTTCATCTTTTGGGGTCAATAAATTAAGTACCAGTTTAGAACTGGGGTCGATGTAAACGAGTATCCCCCTCCCCCAAATTTCAGGCCTTGAGCCTTTAGTAGAAAGGATTATTATTATTATTATGATTGTTATTATTATTATTATTATTATTATTACTAAGGCGGCGAGCTGGCAGAAACGTTAGCATGCCGGGCGAAATGCTGAGCTATATTTCGTCTGCCTTTACGGTCTGAGTTCAAATTCCGCCGAGATCGACTTTGCCTTTCAACCTTTCGGGTCGATAAATTAAGTACCAGCTGCGTACTGAGGTCGATCTAATCGACCCCCCCCAAAAAAAAATTGTGCCTAGAGTAGAAACGATTATTATTATTTTATGTTTGACTTTTGTTTTACATTTGTACAAGTTGGCTCCAAGTAATGATTTTATAATTTGCATTGTTTGGGGCTTAAAAAAAATTTAAACATTTGAATAAAATCGCGTTAATTATCGATGTAATAATGCTGACAGTAATGAGGACAGAAATAAGAATAAAAAATGAAACACTCTTCATTAATCATTATTTTCTTTTCAGAAACACGTAACAAAGCGTTTGCTATTGCTGTTGCCAAGATCTTCTCTGATCAAGAAGTCCTTTGATGAAAATCACTCTTGTCATGATTATCCAGTTTGACTTTTTTTTTTTTTTTCGTCATTGTGTATGTAAAACTAAGTTATCCAACGTCTCTTTCCTTTATATAGCCACTAAAACATTAATTTGTGGGAATTTTGGCTTCTATTTCTAACAGATAGACAGACCATATCAAGGCTTCTTCTTTGGCTTGAATAATTTAGGGTTTGATAGTTATAATAAGAAGAAAAAGAAGAGAAAGGCGGCGAGCTGGCAGAAACGTTAGCACGCCGGGCGAAATACTTAGCAGGATTTCGTCTGCCATTACGTTCTGAGTTCAAATTCCACCGAGGTCGACTTTGCCTTTCATCCTTTCGGGGTCGATAGATTAAGTACCAGTTGCGCACTGGGGTCGATGTAATCGACTTAATCCGTTTGTCTGTCCTTGTTTGTCCCCTTTGTGTGTAGCCCCTTGTGAGCAATAAGGATATAAGAAATCTTAGCACGCCGGGCGAAATGCTTACCGTCTTTACGTTCTGAGTTCAAATCAACTGGCCCCTTCCCCCAAAATTTCGGGTCTTGTGTGCTTAGAGCTGAAAAGGATATTTATAATAATAAAAAAAAAAGACTGGCAGAAATGTTAGCACGCCGGGCGAAATGCTTAGTGGTATTTCGTCTGCCGCTATGTTCTCAATTCAAATTCCGCCGAGGTCGACTTTGCCTTTCATCCTTTCAGGGTTGATTAAATAAGTACCAGTTACGCACTAGGGTCGATATAATCGACTTAATTTGTTTGTCCCCTTTGTGTGTAGCCCCTTGTGGGCAGTAAAGAAATAAGATTATGATCAAAAGCTTCCGAGACCAGTATATTCCATTTGTCTCTCTAAGATTACGTTGGTCAATGTGTCCCACCACGTTAAAATAGTGGGTTACGGTTTGATTGAGATTTAAGTTGCTATTTCTGGCGCGTCTGATGACCACGTATATAGGCTACATAGTTGTTGAAAGCCAAGTGAGAGTCTTCTGTAGAGCCGGGAAACGTTTGTTTCCTTTCTCTGCAAAAGATGTCAGATGTTAGAGATGAACGGTGTTAGATGTACAGCTATTATGCAGCAGCAGAAGCTAAAATGTCTAAACATGCGTGCACAATAATGTGTACTTCAAAATAGAATGGAAAGTGAAGAGCAGAGAGAATATACCATTTTGAGATTCGTTTGCTATTGTTGTTGACATTGTTTACTCCAGAGTAATTCTGATCAAGCAAACCTTTTGATCAAAAGGCATTCCAACTGAGCCCATCTCAGCGTTATTCACTGTTTGCTTCTGTAGCATCTTTTTATATTTATGCTATGTCTTGTATATTAAAAACTACGATTTCCTTTGAAGGAAATTTGGCTGCTATTTCTCGCAGATCGAGTGACTACGTTGATAGAACCCTCACCTCTTGCCAATGATATAACCTGATGCCACAATCGTAAAATATGCAACAAAGCCCTATTGTAAATCTGTACTGAATTAGACCATACAAACTAGTCAGAATATTCAACCGAATATATGAGATAGCATGTTAAACGCAAAGTGAGATTCCCATTTCAACTATAACACTTTAGGTTAGGCTAGGCTAGGCTGGAATATATTATACGATGCATAATTGAGTAGGTTGTTTGTATTCATTCGACACTATACAAACATTAAGAAATCAGCGCAAAATATTTCCCCCCTAAAAATGGCCATGTTATAATAGTCTGCTTCGTGCCTATGCAAACTAACAGGCATATAAATCATGGTTAACTGTGTCTGTATATTATGATTAAGGATGTTGAGGCTTAGTGATCGATATACCAATCCAATATAGCAATCTGATGTACCGGAAAGGAAATTGAGAAACTGCCAAACAGGGCATTAGGGAATGTTCAGAGAGTACACGCGATGATACGACACACACGCACACGTTCACGTTCGCGCACATGAAAGCACGCATGAATATATGAACACACAGATTCACACATAAATTCATACAACATCGACAGCACAACAACAACAACAACAACAAACATCCCTGTGAAACCATGTCTCAAACATTTATATACGTTACAAAAATAACATTCCTGAATACAGCATATCTTGATAGGACATTTTTCATTCTCCATTCAATGAAAATATCAAGTGCATGTATACATACGTTAACTTAGATATACGTTAGTGTACACACTCATTTAAGTATGTGTATGTATACATATACATTACATATGCATACACATACACACACATGTATATATATATGAATGTGTGTGTTGGTGGTGCTGTATACACCCACAGAAGATAGAAAGCAACAAAAAGAGCGTTCTATCAATGAATCCTACAGACGAACTTCATGGAGGATGAAAGGAATGTATTTAACAGAAATGGAAGAAGAATTAATAATTCAAATGTTTATTAACGCACGCACCTGGATATAGACGGCTCCGTACGAATGTGTGCGTGTATGTGTCTGTGTATGTATGTACGTATGGATGGGTGGATGAATGAATGGATTGATGGACGGACGGGTGGATGGATGGGGGGACGGGTGGACGGACGGATGGATGGATGGATGGATGGACGGACGGATGGATGTACGCATGTACGTATGTATGTTTTTTTTTACCTTTTAATAATTAGTATTTTTCCTTAAAAGTGGAAGCTGGTTTGTAGCCACGAAACGAGTTCTATCAAAGGAATTTGGATAACGTCAACGTAATTCCTGCATATCGAACTTTAAGAAAGTCTTGCATAGTTATACTCTTCCACTTACAGACTGTATTTGTAAAGTTCGTATTAACCGGTCTCGTTTTTTATTTGAAAATCCTAATTTTTTAAGATTGTCATTTTAACATTTTGATAAGATTATCGAGTGCGCCAATGGTAATTGGTATGTTCATAAAACTAGAATCAGGGTGTATGTAAGAATTATATGTGATTATATTTATGTATAAGTATCACGTGATCGACCAGATTATCGGGTGTTGTTATACATCGCTGGTCACAATACGCTTTGCATCATTTTATCTTTCGAATGATGCAACTCGCTGGCTGGGTGAGCAGATGAATTTGATCGGAAGGCGAGTCCGTCGCACGGTGGGCTATTTACAGTTAAGTGGATTGGTGCAACGGGAAATGTAGTGTTTTGCTCAAGACCACAACGTGCCAGCCGATCCTGGAATCGAACCCGTGATCCAGAGATCGTAAATGCAACATCCTAACCACTAGGCCTCGTGCCTTCAAATATATAAACATATGTAGCTATAAGTGAATGGATAAATGTATGCATGACATATGTATATATATGTGATGTACGTATGCATAATTGCATGTATGTATGTATGTGTGTGTGTGTGTGTGTATGTATGTATGTATGTATGTATGCATGTATGTAAGTAAGCTTTCTTCTGTTTTCAGTTATGAATGTGTGTATGTATGTGTGTGTGTGTGTGTGTGTGTGTGTGTGTACGTATGCCATTATTTAGTTTTATTCCAAGATTTCTTGCCAATAGAGAAAGAGCCGGTTTCTAACCTTGATCCAAGGCTCCCTCATTGGAATTTCAACATCAACAATAGGGTATTTTTGTTTGTATATGTATGTATGTATGTATGTATGTATGTATGTATGCTTGCATGTATGTATGTATTTGTATGTTTTATGTATGTTTTCTCATGCATATAGTTACATATCTAGACACGCTCATATATCTTTAAATGATAAACTTCTGGAATGTTTTACAAATTTCTAGAGTTCCAGTGATGGATTGGATCTGTAGTCCTCGAATTAGCTTTCTGGTTTTTAGAAGCCTAATTTCTCAAGATTAGTATTTAGTCAGTGAGTTACATTTCCCAGGGCCCCAATAATTACACGTATAAACCTGAACTTGCAATCTGGATAAAGTAACTGCAGATTTCTCAATAGTTCAGCATAGGCTTTCTCTTCTACACTGATCTTCAGCTTTACGTTAACATCTGTTGGACAGCTAATTTCCACAACTGTACACAGTTTCTCTTTTCTAACCCAAATCATTATATCAGGTCTGTTGTGCTTACATTTTATTGAGGTCTTCACTGGTACATTCCACTACTATTCTTCTTTATTATGAGTGGCTATGGCTTCTACCATATTGCGGGTTCTTATTTCTTTGTCCTTGGAATTATCCTTCCGACGGATTTCATTATAGAGTGTCCTAGCTACAAGGTCATGTCTCTTCGTTAGATAATATCGTGATGACATTTTCGGACAAGTGCTTGTGATATGGGTAATATCTTCAGTGTGAACTCCACAGAGTCTGCATCGGTTGTCGCATTTTACTGCTTTTCCTGCATCTCTATCCCTTTTGTGCATCAGGTACTTGATCGAAATTTTCTGTTTCTGGATTGCAACCGCAATCCCTTCAAAGTGGGAGGTAGTAATCTGGCTATTCGTCCATGATAAACTGCTTTGATGATCGATGTTACTATCATCACGAAGCTTTCTGCTAACATATCCATGCATAATCTTCTGCTCATATAGGCTCATCCTTTCATCTGATGATACGTTACGGTAGAGTTGTGCGACTTCTTTGTGCATGTATTCTAGGTTATCAGACAAAGAGCGTTGCTCAAGGAGCTGTCTTCCAGTCTCAAGTATGTAAACTTGGTCAAGGAATGCACTTCGACATATATGTATGTATGTATGTATGTATGTATGTATGTATGTGCGTGTGTACGTATGTTTTTGGAGGTATTTATTGCAATTTTCTCCTTGGTAATAATCTAAGCCATTTATTAACAAAGAGACAAGTCTCTTGGAATTTGTGGTTACCTGAATTAGTTGATGTATGCATATTTGTGTGCGTGTGCTCATCCTAATATATGTATGTATGTGTGAATTTTTTATCGTTTATCTTTTACTTGTGTCAGTTATTAGAGTTCGGCCATGCTGGAGCACCGCCTTGAAGAATTTTAGTCGAACGAATCGGCCCCTGTGCTTGTCTTTTAAACCTGAAACTTATTTTATTGATTACTTTTATGAAACTGCTGTGTTACGAGGGATATAAACACACCAGCACCGGTCGTCAAACGGTGATGGGGACAAACACACACACACATGTTATTTAATTAAAGGACACAATGCATGTCTTTATGTGCTATTAATACTTTTTTAAGTAGAAAACATCTCAAACATAACGAACCAATTTAACTAGAGAAGAAACTTGAAAGAGCTGAGAAGGCAGCATATAGAAAACGCGGAAGGTTAAAAAAAAAAACGGAAAACGAATAAGTAAAAGCTAAAATGTAAAAAGTAGATAAGGTAAGAGTTATCTTCCTTAGACCTAAAATTATAAGGCTGGAAATATATTAAGAAGTCAACCAGCTATAGGCGGAATTTTCAAATTCTTTAAAATATATTTATACACATGTTTGCAACTGCTGAAAATTTCAGACATAGAGTTCAGCAGAGAGTTAGGGATCTTAGATCCGAAAAAGATATGAGCTCTTTCAGCTGAACATGGTCTACATTTATTTGATACATTAACGTTAGGTGTGGATTTCTCGTTTATTTTCCACTTAATCAAATGTGGTGTTTCATTAGTTTTCTAACTCCATACGTGGCTAACCGAAACCAGGTAAAAAAAAAGTCACAGGAATAAAAGTTATGATAATAAAGTCACAGGAAAAAAATTCACAGGGTTTTGGCCGGATCCCGTAAATTAATTGTGAGTTCTTACCTGTGACTTTGTTACCAGTCACCGGCTAGGTTAGCCAACTTAGTAGCCTTGCTTTTGTCTTTATGTCGGAATGAGGCTATGCGATTCGCACAGCGATTTTTAAAATTCTCCTTCACATAATCCAATACAGGTCTTATTATTTATTGTATTATCATTACGATATATGGTTTGTGCCTGATGAATATGTTTGAAATATTTCTCAACATATGAAGCTGTTAGTAGCACTTAAAAACATGTATTGTGTCCTTTAATTAAATAATATTTATCTCTCACCAAATTGAGTATTTCTTTTGTTGGACTTTCTATCACGGAACAGTACATTATATATATATATATATACATACATACGATGGGCTTCTTTTAGTTCCCGTCTACGAAATCCACTCACGAGACTTTGGTCGATCTGAGGCTATAGTAGAAAACACTTGCCCAAGGTACTACGTTGTAGCACT